>NC_092424.1:64544536-64696775 GCF_036169615.1 Heliangelus exortis
TGTGACGATATTATAATAAAGGCCATTTTCTACAATACCAAAATAATTAAGACCCAGCTACCTCTGAATCTTCTGGTTAATCTGCTTTGGATTTTGCAAAAACATTGCTGATCTAAGATAGGTAGATCTCCAAATTAAAACCAACCCTTTTAGATTTACTAAAATTTTAAATTTTACAAGACTCTTCCATAATGCCTAAATCGGTACCATATAAAATTTAAGTCTTGGGCCTACTCCCAGCCTGCCTGTGATAATAATAGTCTGTAAAAGAAATTTATACCAGCTATTACCACTGTAAGTATAACATTTGTAAAGAAACTCTTAAGTACTTTTTTTATTTTCACAGCCTAAGGCTGATAACTGATAACACTCTTCCTGTGTTTACTATGATTACTTTTTCAGCTTTACCTCTTTTTCTGTACTGCTTGTACCTATGGTACTGATCATCACTTGTATTGCTTCAGTTTCCCTCAAGCTCATTTGGCACACATCACCAGGGCTACAGGAGGTTCCAGAATACCTCTAGCCTAAAGCAGCAGAGATTAATTCATTACAGGCCAGAGCTCTCTGACATGTTTTACAACTACTGATCCATACAGAATTATATTAGTGTCCTGGTCTGGATTTAGGATGGGGTTTGGTATGAGCAGGATGTTGATAATACACCAGTGGTTTTAGCTGTTGCTAAAAAATCAAGAACTTTTCAACTTCCCATGCTGTGCAAGTGTGCAAGTGCACAAGGAGCTGGGAGGGAGCACAGCCAGGACAGCTGATCAAAAGGGCATTCCATACCAAGTGACATCAGGCTCAGCATATGAAGCTGGGGAAAAAGAAGAAAGAGGGGGATGTTTGAATTACAGCAGTTGTCTTCCCAAGTAACCCTTAGGCCTGATGGAGCTCTGCTGTCCTGGAGAGGGCTGAACACTTGCCTGCCTATGGGAAGCATGGAATTAATTCCTTGTTTTGCTCTGCTTGCGTGTGTGTGACTTTTACTTTACCTGGTAAGCTGCCCATGAGTTTTCTCACTTTTCCAGTCTCTCCCCAATCTCAGTAGGGGGGAGGGAAAGAGTGTGTGACTCTGTGGTCCTTAATTGCCAGTTGGGGTTAAACCACAATGGTTAACACATAGAAAAACACTTATCTGAGTAGAATTTCTACTTATTCTTTTTCTGCTTCATCTCCAGGATCCAGGAAGAAGCACACAGATCTGCAGGCTGCGTGAGACCACAATTCCTTAAGGGGCTTCATGATGGCATATGCCATCAATATGGGATCAGCATTGCTGAGTTTCAAGCAGATCATTTGAAACATAAAAGCCCTTAGTTTTTTATAAAACGTCTTTCCGAACCTTGCCAAAAATGAACTCATCTTTCAAAATGAATATTTTAAGAACTGGAAAGCAGCAAAGGCCGCACTCCAGCAGCCTGCCATGGAAACCACACCAAGAGCAAAGCGGTGAGAATATTTTGGCCATCCTTTCCAGATATCTGTATAAATAAATACTAGTTTCCCTCTGCCTGTTTTTTCTTCCCCTCTTCCACAGCATAAGCTAAAACTTCTTGCTTTTCTCTTTTCTGGCCCTTCCAACATCCCCATAGTGTCTGTACTGAGTACAGGTACCGGGGAGCTCATGGGGAACCACCATGGGGCTGCTCCATGCCAGACACAGCCAGTTCCAGCTGACCCAACAAGAGGAATGGTTGGGTCTCACAAACAAAATGGAGGCAGCTCCAGGAAACCTATGACAGGAGAAGTGAAACACTGCCCAGCAGTGAGGGGTCAGGTAAAAGTCATCATTCATGGTGTGAGGAGGGAAAGGAGTCAGGAATGAAAATCTGAAGCTGAGCTGAGGAAGAAGAGGGGCAGGAGGGAGTGTGTTTTAATTTTGTCTTTGCTTCTCGCTATCATACTCCATTTTTGACAGGCAGTAAATTAAATGAATCTTCTTTTTATATGTTTGCCCATGACAGTAAATGAAGAATGACCTCCCAGCCTTTAGCTCCACCCATGAGTTTTGAAACTGTATTTTCTCCCGCTGTGCTATTGAGAAGGGAGAGTGAGAGAGTGGCTGGCAAGGGGTCTGACAGCTAGACAAAATCAACCCAGCATAGTGTCTGATTTCTGATACTGCTAATCACCTTTTCTCCATCATTTAGGAGGAAACTGAATGCTAACTTTGTTACAGCTTCTTTGATTTTCTTCTGTCCAAGAAAATGAACAATTATTGTTTTTTCTGCATTTTTCAAACAATGAAGTAAATAATGGTTACAGTTAAAAAAAAACAAACCAAAACACATTAACCTCATTCTCATCCTTCCAGATAGTTACTTTCCCAGTATACTGATGAATGGTGCAACGAAACTTTCACCATTTTTGCAGTGTCATCAACAGACAAACTACAGACATGTCCAGATCACAACAATTTAAGAACTCAACTGTGGAAAATCCCCTTTATTCTATCCCACTTGAAAGGATAAACCAAATTGGAAGACATGATCAGCTGAACAGTTAACTGTCAGGTTTTGCCACAGTGGATATGTAAAGAGGACAGTACTTCCAATGCTAGAGAGAAAAATATTTCTCTGACTGTATATGTACTGACATTTTGAACCCTTAAGCCCTTCCCAAAGTCCTGTTCCATTCAGATTTAATACCCAGTCCTCAAAGACATATAACCAAACTAATAGTACAAAACATAACCAACCAAATCTTAATGGAATACCTACATAGAATTTTACTTGCACATACATTAGTACACTAGAGGGTATCAGGCTGATCCATTCTGCATGTTCATTTCTGTGTGGTAACAGTGATTTGTCTTGCAGTCTTGCAAAAACAATCGAAAGACACCTCCACCTATGTAATGAGTTATAGGCAATTTTCACAGGTTGATACACAATTCTATTAATGATTAAGCAACCTGAACCCTGTTATACAGGGCTTAGCAAAAGATTTAACAGAAATTTGCTGCTTAGCCTTACCATTTTTCACAATATGTAGTTTCTTCCAGCAGGAGATTCCTCTTTCCAGCACTCTTCAGGATGCACACATTGGCATCACTAGTGCCTTCAATCATCACAGGTAAGCCAAACAATATGTTTTATGTTGTGCTCTAAAATAAGTTTCTCTGCAGGTTGCATCCAGACTAATCAATAAGTAGTCATCTGTGTTTATAGTCTAAGGGCCTCAGTGTGTTCCTGTGCCTATACTTTCAAAGCTTTAGTTATCATCCCAGGATTGTCATTTGACAACCTTAACGATTTCAAATTATAAACCACCTCTGAGGTGATTTATGTCAGCTTCTACACATTTTATTGATTACTTACACATGCTTGTTACAGAGCAGCTGAAAATTTATTCTTTATAGCAGTGATTCATTGAAAAGAATATTTATACATAACCTTTTCAACTAATAATTATAAATATCTATGTCAACTTCATTAGTATGTCTTTGAATTGTTGTTTTTGTTGCTTTTTTGGTTTTGGATTTTTTTTTTTTTTTTTGTTTAGGCTACAGCATTCCTCTCTTCCTGAAATGGCTGTGCATAATGTGTACTGTACTGTTTGTAAAGTAAAATTGGGTTTGAGAATTTTTGGTTTGCAATTCTAGTACCTCGACAGAAAAGACAGCAGAAAGCACTTCAGTGTACTTCTGCCTCTAGCCCAAGCCCTCTCCTTGTCACCAAGCATGACTGTAAACAGAAACTTATAGGGTATCATTACATGTTTTAAAAATATATTAATAACTAACTATAATATCTACCAGTACTAGGCATTCATTTGTGATCATTTATATTTTCATATATAATCATACAGATTCCCAAAGCCAAGAACTTTTCCAGTTCATGAGCAGTTAATGACATTCAGCAATGTTCGATTTCCCTGACCAAAGAGTACCTGGAAAGCAGATGTGGCACTGGTATTTCCTTTTCACAAAAGACTTAGCAAGCAACAAGGTTTAATTTTAATCAAATAGGTATTTCAGAGGTGGGTGCACCCTGTCACTGAGACTGGTTGGCAATAATATCTGGTCTGGAAAAAACAGAAGTAACTTACAATTGGTATCTTATTAGATACCAATTCTTCTGCTTTAAAGGGTTCTTGTGGGTACAAACTCTTCTCTCTTACGCAAAGCAATATGGGGTACACCACAGCATACCTTAATGCTGTCTACAAACACAGCCCCAGAGCAATCATTATCACCATTCCTTGCCTTAGCCCAGGGATCACAGCTGAGGAGGATTCTCTCTCCCTGTTGATTTATCATGTCAGCTATTGAAATAACACTGAGCAGCAGCAAATTACACTATTTGCCAGCATGGGGAAGACTTTAATGAGAAGAGCAGCTCTTTTGTGTTAGCAATATTGTTTCTTTTCCCACAGTTATCAGAGCAGTGGAAAAACTTCCCCAATTGTATTCTTGAATAGGCTCTGCTGTTAGACCCCATAAGGAGCCTACCATCACCCACTAAGCACTACAGAAATTCTTCCCACTTAGAGAAAAAAAAAAAAATTAGAAGCAGCCTTCAATTCTTCCCTTTTTTTCTTTATCCCCTTCCCCACTGTCCCCACACAAACAGCAAATGAGGGGAATATACCTCCTCTGGAGCACATCCTGTCCAAGCTTATTACCCTAACACATTTTTTGTCTAAGCTGTGACACCAAGGTTACTACGTGCAAGTGGGGAGGCACTAGTGAGATGCTGCAGTATATCAGGCAGCCAGCCATACTTTCAGTGTCTACTGAATTTTCAGCCATTTAGAGTTCATTCTGAGTTCACACTGGCCTCTGATAAAGTCAGGGTGGTTTTCTCATCAACTTCAACGGCATCAATAATTCACTTTTTGTTTTTCTACTTTTATTTGTATGTAAAAGGCAAGATTTAGTGGCATATCATTCACTTGCTCAGCAATAAAGCGGAAAAAAAAAAGATGCAAGATGCTTTTGGTTTCCCTTTGTCATTAAAAAAAAATACTACTGGCAGTAGCAGCTGCAGGGAAAGCATTGAGGAAATTAACAAAAAGAAAGAATCATCTTATTGTTATCACTACCCTTCCCATTTCAGCAGCCTACTAAGAGTTACACATGTAAAAAGATTAAAGAAAACATTTCAAAGCTCTAACATTACCTTTTGTTTCAAACTATCCAAGCAACCTTTACTAATTAGGCTGATAGTTACAAAAATGCAATCCCTAAATTAGCAATGGATCATTATCAAGATTTTTTCCCCTTTCCAAGGAAAGCAAAGCACTTGTTCCAATAAATTTAATTAAAGGTGCATTAAGCCTGAATCATCAGCAAGAAATACTTAGGCTTTTACACATTCCAGTTCCACTTCAATGGTGGTGGCTTTAGCAACAGGTCAGTAAGAATATGAAATTTTTCATTACAAAAGAACAAAAATCCAGTCACTCATTCAATCCTCCCTCATTTAACGCAAATTTATTTTGCTTTATTCGAATGTCACTGTGTGCTCGCTTTACCCTGCATTGCTGCTCACAATGATCAGCTCTAATTCAATCCTAAACTCTGAGTCAGACATTGCCATGCCCTACCTGCACCCAGACCAAGGTCAGCTCTGCCAAGAGGTAGATTTCTGAACTTCCCAGATGGTTACTTCACCCCAGGCATTTTAATGTCATTTTGCTTGAGTTTACTACATGCCATGATGTGGAATAAAATGGGCTCCTCTTCTGTGAGGATGCCTGGTAATCTAATAGCAGCAGTGAGAAAGAAGATGGACATCATAAGCAATAAAAAAATGTTGGATGTGCAGGGTGTCAGGGAAAATTGACAAGAATTGATCATTCTTCAGCTGACAGAGACTGACTTGCTGCCTTAGCCTCTTTGAGGTACTTAGGATCATTTTCTGTGCTCTCAGAAGTGCCTGAAACATACTCCCTTTTTAGAAAGTAACAGCCATCACCAGAAGCTCAAGCTTTGAGATAGGATTAAAATAGCATATGTCCACTTTGCCTGACACTGGTCCTGAACAGTTGTAGGTTTAATGCATGACTGATAGGTAACGGGGCTCTTCTTACAGAATGCCACTGCTGATGAGCTGGTCTTGCAAAACTGACACAGGTGGCCCAAAAACCAGACAAGGAAAATAAGAAACTATTCATATTGCTTCCCCAGTTCATGTAATAACTGATGCCACCCCCCAGGGAGCTTTCATTGCTAAGCTGTCTGTTTGCTGTAAACAGAACTGGCTCTAATTAGATCCTCACTCAGAATCAAATTAGTCTTTACCAAATATATAGAAAAATTGCATTTATGTAAATCAAATTTACGATTCTTAACATCATCAGCGCATGAGGAAAGCTCTACAATACATGGATAAAAGTGTCAAAAATTTTAAAATTTCCCTTCCTCCTCAATTCTAGCTCAAGTGGAAATTTCTGATCCAGTTTTAGCTTCTTAGGAAGAAATCGTGACTTTTTTCATTATTAAGTAAATTATAATTTATTTCTGTAATAACAATGATGTTAAATAATTAATCCCCTTTTCTGTCATTATAAGAACTGATTCTATGAAAAAATAGACTCAGACATTTTAGAAACTCTATGAATTGCCATTTCAGAATCCAAATTTTACGTAGCTGAGGCCTTTCCCAATTTTTGCCCCTGAGCAATGCTCACCTCAGTATGCATCACCTATGCAAAAGTGACATATCACAGGAGCACAGCATTGTGAGGTGCCTGTGGGTTTCAAATGCTAGACTGAGGTACTCATAGAAGCTTGTCAGAGGTAAAACCAGTTCTAATGAAAGAGGCTCCCAACCTATGTTTCTCTTTTCAAGAAATAATGCAACTTTCTAAACTTTCTATATGCCTCAAACAATTCTGTGACTTTCATGATTCTCAGCTAAACCAAATAAAACTGTGTCACATTTTGTTATTTATTTTTGCATGCATCACAACCGACAGTGCTGATCCCCTTGCTGATCATTCAGCAGAGGCTGGAGAAGATGTTGTCTGTAAGGTCAGCTCAGAAAGATCTTTGCTGGGAAAATACCTCCTTTAAGTCTTTGCTTTCTGTGACTCCAGTAAAATCAAGAGCAACCCTCAAAACAGACCCTACTGGGTATCCTGGAGCCCATTGAAAGACCATTCCTGAAGCTGTTTAAATTGCTGCCTCCTGTTCTAAGCATTGCAGGAAGCTGTCACCCTCAACAGCTCCTGTTAGCATCACTTTCCTAAAACTTCTCCCACTTTCTCAGACAAGTATTGAAAAAAAAAAAAAAAGACAAAAAAACTCAGTCTCCAAATGTCACAACTTTTTATAAAGCATGAAGAGTTCTATTTCAAGAGAGCCTTTTGGGACACTGTAATTTCTATTCTACACTGGCAGACAAGGAATGACTTGCCTATCCTATCTCCTGGCAATGGTGGTTATAATACATCTTTTAAACCTGTTGTTAGCTCATACTGAATACTGATCTCTTTCTGTTCAGGTCAGAAAACTTCTGATTAGGAAATTACCCTTTACTGACTTTAATTCAGCTCATTGGCACTCTTTAGTGCATTGAGCTCTCACCTCTTCACAGACGCCAAATCTATGGGCAGAACACAAGGAGGGGTGTGGGGCTAAGTGCAATTTCTCTCCACAATTCTGTCACCCATTGCAGTACATTCAGGCTGGACACATTAAAACCTACCATAGATGCTTCCTTTGAGTGAGAAAGTTCTTTCCTGATGGAAGGAATGTACTGCATCACAACGAATTCCTATTTCATCTGCCTATTATGGCCAGATATCTCAACTCTTACGAGCCATTATACCTTCATCTCCACATCTCCTCCTCCCTCCATAATCAATCCTAGAGAGATTTACAGCTACAGAGGATATTGTCTCTTTCCTATAACTCCATTTTTCCTTCAAGAACAGATGAGAAAATCCCCAGCAAGATGTATAGAACATTAAATCTGAGCAGAGACAATGCTCTGTTGACATGAAGTGGTCAGTGGTTCATCAAAATTTCTGTGTCTTCAAAAAAATTAAACCATACGAGGATCTTCTCTTAGAACTGCAATAAGGATTACACTTGAGTGCTGCTTTTAGCAATAAGCAACATAAACATACAAGAACCAGTAAATGCCTCAGTATTCCAACTCAAGATGTGAAGCTTTAGGTGAAAATCACAGCAAAAGAGAATGTTTCCATGAAACACAGATATATAATGCAGACAGTCTCTGGCTATCACAGTGAGAGTGTGGAGTAGAGGTAGAAGTGTTAGATAAAGGCTAAAATAGTCTACTGTTTGAAAAACACTCAGAACAGGATCTTTAAAAGGCCATTAAGAAGAGCAGGCTATTCAAGAAATCCTAAAGTGCTGCTTTGCACTTTCACAAAAGTTCAAACTTCACATTTCAGCCCCAGAAATTAATAGTAAAAAGAGCAAAGGGCTTATCTTTTATGTTCTTAGCCCCACTACAATCTTTATTAATAAATGTCTAGTCTCCATTCTGGAAAAACAAATTGAATGCAGCTGAAAAGATGTACTGCTTTTGGCCTCTAGTTCTCTTACACTTGATAAACAGGGAAGATTTAAACCACTATGAAATTGTTTAAGGACACATCTAGAAAGCCCATCCATGTGGCAAATGATACTTCACTATAAAAGCAAGTGATATCCTCCTGCTTTTTAGGGGAGAAATATCATAACTTTAAAATTAGATGGTGTTTCTGATTTGACTAATGAGAGCACTGTAAATCTACATGAAATTTATTGTAAAGAAGTAAAGCTGACATGTACTGCTTCTGGTTTTCTTTGTAACTGATGCTTAGCCTCTGAAGGTGCAATACATAGATCTGCTAGAAATTAATCTTATTAGGGTGAGTAAAGATTGTGCAGACTTCTTGTTCTTGCTGCTTCAAAAGCTATTCTTCCCTGCTGGGTTTCAGAATGTATGTCAGAAGCTAAGTATCTTGCTTCTATCTGAAGTGAGGTTAAAAGATTTTCATCTTGAACAGAAAGGAAAACCAGCCAAATCTCATCAGTCAGGAGGTAAATTAAATGATGATAGAGATCATGTGATTTAGCTGCCACTTAATCTGTGAACTGCCAGGCCCTCACTCACTCCATTGACAGAAAAACACATACTGGCTCTGTACAGAAATGTTTCAATATTCTTGCCAAGATGAAACCCTATATACTGAGCCTGTCACCAACCTAATCCAACAGAAAATTTCTGTCTGCATGGTCACCATTTTGGTTGTTGCAGCTGAATAATAAATTCATCAATCAAAGGATATGGTCTTGTCCTTCTTAGTCACTGACAAAGAGACATCTATATCTGAATCTATATCTGGATCTGTCTGGATAAAATGTGTCCGTCCATATGCTCTGGGTGGTGGTCACACAGTCCCACCATCGACTGGATTCCCCTTCTGTTTCATGGTGATAACTTAGAAGTGGACTATGATATATTTACTGTCACATCTGGCCAACAGAAGTTAATATGCACGGAAAGAAAAGTTCTGCTTACTGCTGCCCAAGATCAAAGCAGTAAATGTGACATCAAATATCCTGACTGCAAATGTCTGGTCCAGGAAAATACACTGGGGTTCTGGACACTGAGGTAGTGGCTTGTCTGTGTCTTTATTGCTCTGTGGGGATCTTTCCTTATCTGTACACCAAAGAACAAATTGCTACATAACCCAAGTGCGAGCCAGCCCAATCCATCTAGTGATACCCAGAACATGCTCTTACTTGTAAAAGTGGTAATGAGATGGAAGGATGGATAATTTTAAAGGAATTAGGATATAAGTGCCCAGTTGGGAGCATACAAAAAGGGCAACGCAAATGCTCTAAACAAACGTAGCTGCAGGTAAATTGAGGACTAAAGGAAAAAGCTCTTTTCCCTGGAAATACAGATTAAAGCAGTAATAAGAAAACTGTTTTTACAGAAAAGTCACAAATCTTTAGCCCAAACAAATAATTTATGATCAGCTACTGACTTCTTCTATAGCATATGTCACACAACTTACCCAATCAATTACTTCTATTTGATCAAGTGCTGGACATAAGGCTCAAGTATTGAAGTATTTTCATGGTGCTGTATTTAATTGCTATCCTTAGGAACAGTCAAAAATAACAGTATGTTCTGTGTTATGGAAACTTATCTTTTTGAACTCAGCTTGTCTTTAATGTTTTGCATTTTTCTATTACTTCAATAGGTTTCTTACTTTCAGAAATCGCAGTAGCTCAGCCCCTCTGTACTGTAACCATTTCAATTCACCTCTTAAGTTACTTAAATTAAACACTACATTGACTGGACTTTTTTTGTTTGTTTGTTTTTGGTTTTGAGTTTGTTTTATGGTTGCTTGTTTTTTCCTTCTCTTTCTCCCCCACCCCCTTCTTTTTTTTTCCTTTCTCTGCAAGTTAACTAGCCTGATTTTTGTTATTAAGCCCTTTCAAAGTTTTCAGTGTACTCCATTATGGACATCTTACTTTCTTCATTGATAGATTCCTGCTCTTGTATCCATTGACTATGCCTGTTAAAGCACAGGAAGGAGCCCCTGGTTCACAGTAAGCTGATAACCTACCATCATTCCCAACCTCAGCCTCATGCAGGCATAAAATGTTTTTAAAAAATTTATTTATAGATAACCTGAACTTGCAAGAGGAGAGATTCAACATACAACTACTAAACTAGTTCAATGTAGTAGCATAAAATGGCAACCATGGCCCAAACCACAGCCTATCTTGTATCCCAAACACTAAGAGAAATTTTCTGTGTGAAGACCACTCATTCTGCTCATATCCTATTCTTATTCCTAGCTCAGGTATCAGAAAGTTTGGATTACTCTCCTAAGTTTGTCCTTCAATCCTCCCATTCTTTTGCTATTTTCTCTTTTATGAAAAGAAAACTGTCTTACATAATCAGTGGTTCTGTTTATTCATAGGATTCCTATATGCCAAATGTTTCGTCTGGATGCTCTAAAGGGCAGATATATCATCCTCTCCCTTTCATCCTACACAGTGAAGCAAATTGCTCCATTAAATACAAATTTTTCAAAGTTCTGTCTAGCACTTATTACATGAAAAATCTTCCTGCTGATATAGCTGTCTCTGTGCTCCTGAGAAGCAATATGGTCTGTTAGGTGAGAATAAGCACAATAGATGAAAAGAGTATGTTCAGCAACCTTGCATCATGGTGTCTCTGCAGTGATTCCATATACCTGACAGAAGTTACTTAAAAGACATTTTATGCCTCTGCTATCCGTGACAGGCTAATACTTTTCTGTCTTGTTAGAGAGTTATGAGAACAAATTAATGTGAAGGCCTTTCAGATAAGTGCAAAGGTATTATTTCCAGGAGAGAAATGAGGTATTAGAAAGCTCTGAAAAACAAAACAAAACAAAAAAAAAAAGCCAAGCCAAACCAAACCAAAAAAAACAATGTGATATTGCAGATGACTGCGTATTATTATTATTAATGATTATTAATGATTATCAATTATTATCAATTATTATTAATTATTATTAATTATTATTATTTCCCAACAGTGTAGTATCGGTAAGGGCTTTTTTTCTGTCAAAACTTTCTACAAGAAGCATTCTTCCCTCACATTTTGGTCTATGAAACTACATATAGGAATTCTCCCTAGAAATTTCTTGCACCAAGGAAAGAGGAATAATAGCTAATAATATCTTCCCTCAGAGATCAGCTAAGTCTGTCTCCTCCCTTTGCAAGAGGTGGAGAACAGATGGACAGATAGTTGGACTGCTGAAATAAGAAGCAAGAAGAAAATTATTTTATAATCTTTTACTTATTTCAGGCTTGGACTTTCTGCATGGTGCTCCCAAAGTTACTTTCCAGTGCAAGATTAAGTCGAAGGCTCTAGCACAAAATATAGCACCAGCATTCAAATGAAATATATATGACTATATTCTGATTCATTCTACATCCTTGCCCAGTTATTGGGCAAAGCCTGAAAGAACAGAAAGATAAAAGGGAAGTTACAATCTAAATGCAACCTTTTGTACTCAAATAGATTCCATCATAGGTTAAAGGCTCCCCTTTTAAGGAGTATCACTTTACAACCCATAAAGCTGAATTAGAGCAGAGGTTCTTTGAAAAGTCATCAGTTCAGAATGTTCCTGTCCTGCACTAGCCCAGCAGACAATGAACTCTGTGTTCCTCACGGTCAAGCTCTACTCTTCTGCAGAAACTGGTTTCACTTGAACCAGCTTTCAGGACAAGATTTCCATCTTGAAACTCTTAAGTGTGAAGGAATGACTTTGAAAACAGCCTGCATGATGCTGAATCCCTGACTTCATCTTAAAATTTTGAGGCAAGCCAACAGGCACATAAAAATCTAATCTGATATGCACTTTAAGGGCTAACTCCTTAACAGATATAAAAGCTATTACCTCAGTTTGTGTTCTTCTCTGTGGAAGGAGGAGGAGGAGGTCATTGCAGGAAACTAAAGATAGAAAACTATGAATGCTTTTTTACAACACTGCTGTAATTCTGCAAAGCCACTAAAGTGTCTATTGCCAGATCCAATTACTATAATTGTTCTGAAACATCTCATGCTGGAAAAAACTAAACACCCTGTCTCTCTTGTTCAGATGAGGTAGGGAGGAGAGATATGCTACTGTCATTGTGCCTGTTGTCTACCCAACCTTTTCATAAGTAATTTATCAGGAGTATTTTATGAGTCCCAGGGTAAGGGCCAAGCACTATGAATGTCAGGATGTACTGACAAGGTAGATAATGCAATACCTTTTATTGGGCCAACAAATAAAATATTATGCACTGGCTTTCAGGCCAAAAAGGCTCCATCTTTTGGATGCTGTCAGAATTTCCAGAGTATGACATTTAAATGAGACAACTGATTTAAAGCATTTCAGCTGTCCAGCTTAAATCACATTTTAGGGCTAAATCAAAAAGAAAAGCCTTCTGGGAAAAAAAAAAAAAAAGTCAGGCAAGATGCCCATAAGCCTTATTTCATATGTTCTAGAGAACCTGTCTTGGTATGCCTAAAAATAAAATTTTTGTATGCTTTTCTTTTCAACATAGAAGCTATAAAAAATTGTAAAAATAAGCATCGGGAATTGGGATACAAAAGGAGAAATTACACTGCCTAATTAACTTGCAAGTGGCTCAGGAAACCTTAAAAAGAAGCAGAAGTTTCTTAGAACACCTGCTGATGAACATAGTCATCATCAACAGATGATGAATACTTAGAGGAAAAAAAAAAAAAGAGACAAAAAAGGATTAGAAAAAAAAGAAAGAAAAAAGAAGCCAAAATTTCCACCATTTAACTGCCCTGATCTAAGGAATCAGTTATCTAAGGAACATGACAACCTCCTCTGTGCTTGACTAGTTTTATTGGTGAAGGCAGATAAGAGACAAAATCCCATTGACAGTAAAGGTTAAAGGAAAGGAAATGCAAGACTAATATTTTAAAATTTATGAAACGGTTCTAAAGGCATCTTGCTTGCTGCCTTTGGTTTAAACTTGAAGACCATCATGATCCAAGTGTAGATCACGTTTTACTTGACTTTTTTGGAAGAGTAATACAAAACTTTAAACTCCCTCCTGAGTTGGTAAATGAGAACTACAGAACCTGAGAATAGGAATCTTCTCAGCTCTAAGCCTCTAACAAGGAGCAGAGCCAGGGAAAGCAGTCTAGACAGAAAGCTGATAAGGGCCCCTCTGTAATCTCTCAGCAAAGCTGAAGCCAGGCAAGGAATGCAGTGTGAGGGCACATATTGCTCCTCTGTCTGAAATTACTCAGCTTGTGAAAAAACACAGTTTCCTTAGAAAAAGATGTCTCTTACACCTTCAGCTAGTAAGATGTCTCAGGCTTCTTTTCCAGATATTTTCTTTCATTGACTCATCTTTGGGGAGTTAAGGCACCACTTCATTATTAATAACTCCTGATGCAACATGTGAAAATAACAGATTATTCTCACCCTTTTGATAGGTGAGTCTCATATATAGCTGCCACTCTTGATTGCTTTATCACACATTTGATACTTTTACATCTCTTCCAGGACTGTCCCCAGATGTCTTTCCCTTTTCAGCAGAGTTAATTTCACTGTGGACCCCAAGTTGCCAAAGAATCTCCTTTAAAATCTTTTTTCAATAGCAAATTAGTACTCTCTGCACTAAAGGACAGCAGTAAGCATTCTGTAAACAAGCTTCCTTAATCTTTAATTCTCAGTGTAATGGAAGAACTACAGTGATCAGCAGGCAGTGGTTTTGAAACAGTCGTGTAAGGACAGTGACTCATCAACACCTCGGCTTATATGATTTATGGAACCCTCAAGACAATGAAACTGCTTAATCTATGCTATAGAAAGGGCAATTTTATAGAAGAACATTCTGTTTCATAGCAGTGGAAGCAGGAGATGTAGCTATTTAACATCTCAGACTCAAAAATCTGTCAATAAATTAGGAGAAATAAAAAAATGTAGTACACCTAAGCAATAAGCAGTACTTTATTTTTTGTAATTTGTAGATTAACCTTTCCTATTATTTGCAGGAAATTATCAAGCCCTTTCCAACTAGTAATCTCATGGTCATTTCTGCCTTTCCCCTTATAACAGTCCCTTTGGTATTACCTAAACATTTTTCCAATGTATTACTCGTGTTGTCAAACCGCTGGTAATAATTAACAAAGCAGCATATTAAGAAACACAGCTGTCTCTCTAGATTAGAAATAAAATGCCATCTGTGGATTCACAAAGAATTTTTCATTTTCAGAACCCAGGGTACACTGGCTAATTATTTCTCCAAGCAACAATATTACAAAAAGAGGCACATCATCTATTATTCTCACTCTAAGCAAAGAAGCAGTGATAGAAAGGTAAAATCATTAGCCTAGGGTCACACAAAAGAAGGTGGGCAGATGAATTGCTACTGAGGAATACCTGCTGCCCAGCTTTCCAGCTGCACCCATTAGGAATTACATGGTTTTACTTTCCAGTCATGGTTTAGCTGCTTATTTGCAGATGCATTGTAGCCTCCAAGCCCAGGAACTGCAGTCCCGCAGGGAACAGCTTCCTTTTGGAGGTCCAGGTGTAAATCCCTCCCCTCATTTGCATACACCTCATAGATGGTAAATATCCATCGTTCATTCTTAAGAAGGACTATTAAAAATGCAAGCAGAAATTTTGAGATAGAATCTCAGCTTTGCAGAACAGCTGCCCTAATATCTTTACCCACCAAGAGCTTAGCAACACTTAGCATTTTGGGTGAAAAAGGCAGTGTTGATAGCAATATGCTGCATGGATTTATCTGGAAACATCATCACAAGACTCACTTCAGTCTTCTTCCAAAGACCACTCATCTTGGTGGAAACAAGCACCTAGATTTTCAGATAGGAGAGGCACATTTCCTTTTCAATACTGGACTTAGAAAAAAAAAATACTCTACCAGAGTTAGCATAATGAATTAACCCTTCCATGCCTGCACTGTCCTTTTGGAAGTCTTAAGTAGTGTGGTGGGAATACAGGAGTATGACACTACAGGGATTTCCAGGGTACATTAACCAAGTATAAAGATGATACAACTTCCATTAGCTTTTCTGGATCATAGTCCCTTAGGAAACAAGAGAAGCTCTACATAAACACTATTTATATACTTCTCCAAAGGGGCTGAATGCTCAGACTTCTAAAAATGAAGATAGAACATTTTTTAAAAGTTGCCTGTTTCATTGCATCAAAAGAGTCATTTAGTATGCTGCAAAAAAAAAAAAAAAAAAAAAAAATCCTGGATGCAGACATATTCACCTTCATATTAGTGGAATAAAAAATTATGAAGAGTTGATTCCAGATTAATCATCTGGCCTGTTATTTCACAATAAAATTTCAGTGTACTGTTCACCAGCCTAAAAAAGAAGGCAAGGCAATATAACAAGGGACCTTTCCAGTGATACCGTAAATAAATACTATTTTGAAATATTAACTTCTTATGTTTCCCTAGTAGATTACTAATTATCTAATTAATTTTCTTTGAAGTACTAGCTCATTGTCAGTTGTGATACTCAATTTTTTACAAATCCAACACAATAAAATTTCACAGCTTCAAACAAAACTTGCTCCAGGCTATATATTTATGATACACAAATTTGTGCTTGCATGCAGGAGGCAGAAAATCTAGATCAGGAAGTATATACTATACAAAATGAGCAATGGAATGTTTTCCATGATCATGACTCCTCTATCAACAAAGTTATATATGTCTAAACATTAATTATATAAATAAAGCACCTTGTAAAAATCCATATTTAACTGCTCATAAAGTAAAAGAATAGACTTTAATTTTATTGTGAAGGGTAATCTCACATCTCCAATAGATTACAAATCCATTGCTGCAGTCTGGAAGAATATACCAGACTATTCCAACCAAAAACTAAGCAAATTTTAAACCATAAGATGGTTAGAGGTTGAAACAAGCTAACTAAAGAAGCAGTAAATGTTGATTTCTTAACATCTTCACATCAATAGTTTCTGCCTTCTTGATCAGACATGCCTACCAAATCTTGGGTACTGAGTTTAATGAATTTCTGTCAGTCAGTCACCTGTCACAGATGAATGAACAGACAGGGTCCTTATCATCTGATGTTGCACACCATGAATCTCATTATTACTTATGTTTGAAGCTATAACTTTAAATGTTAAAAAAAAAAAAAACCAAAAACCCCTTACTTTCATAGAATCATAGAATCATAGAATCATAGAATCCTAGGGGTTGGAAGGGACCTCGAAAGATCATCTAGTCCAACCCCCCCTGCCAGAGCAGGGCCCCCTAGAGTACATCGCCTAGGAACGTGTCCAGGGGGGTTTTGAATGCCTCCAGTGAAGGAGACTCCACAACCCCCCTGGGCAGCCTGTTCCAGGGCTCTGTCACCCTTACAGTAAAAAAATTCTTTCTGATATTCAACTTGAACCTCCTATGCTCCAACTTACACCCATTACCCCTTGTCCTATCACTGGTCACCATAGAGAAAAGCCTAACTCCATCTCCCTGACACTCACCCCTTACATATTTGAAAACATTGATGAGGTCACCCCTCAGTCTCCTTTTCTCCAAACTAAAGAGACCCAGCTCCCTCAGCCTTTCCTCATAAGGGAGATGCTCCACTCCCTTAATCATCTTAGTAGCTCTGATATTTCAACTGAATTCAGTTACTCTTACTCTTGCTATAAGTCTATCTTACTTTTCATTATTAACAGTGAAGCACTGAATTTTATTAAAAAACAGAGATTTGAAGCCAATTAGAAAGTCATCTGGGAACAATACAGTTTTGCACCAGATGCTGTAATTGCTTAAGTTCAAGCCTATTATACTTGAGGAGAGTTAAGGTTTTAATATTCACAGGTTTAGATTCAGATTACACCAATCTGTAAAATTCCATATATATTACAATTTCCTGGAAAATTATTTAAAAAACATTAGTTGATTCAGTCTACTCCAAATATTAAGACAAACCGGCAAAGTTTACTTTTCTCAAAATAAATTTTACAAAGAGTCAGTTTCACTATAAGCTTTATCTACAATGCCTTATCTATCTATAATGGCAACAGAGTTTTCTACAACATATGAGGTATTTTATTAAAATTACTGAAAGTGGCCTATGGCACATAGACAATTTTTGTATGTCTGTCCAGTCCCTGACTAGTAAAATGTTTGAGAAATGAAAAAAAAATAACTGATGTTCCAGTTTGCTCAAGGGCAACAGATTTGGCCAAGAACCTGATCTCAGACCTACTAGCACTGTCTTCCTTCCCCTAGTTATTAATGCTGTATGTGTCCATGCAGAGATTCAAAATGTTGTGCAAAATTACTTTTCTCTCTGCTGTTGTCCAAATCCTCTATGCTCTTCATCTGTCCTATGTGCCTGTCACTCACACTGCTGCACCTTATTTAACTTATTTAACTTTAGCAATTGCTGAACATTACCATCTATTTGATGAAGGTAGAGACACAGCTCTTGATCTCGTAAATATGTGACAGCAGCTTTCAGAGAATGGAACATGGCTCGTTTGACAGACGATGGATTTGTAGAACTCACTTACAGAAGTGGTTTAATTTCCACATGTTCAGAGAGCAAACATACACTTGCAGTCTGAACAAAATTAAGTTTACACGAAGAGAAACATTTTGCAAGAGTGGAGATTCCAGGAGCTTAGTCCAAATCCTCTTGTGACAGTAGGATGGGGACACAGAAAAGAGAGAGAGGAGAGAGAAACACTCTGCCCTGTAATATCAGCTGATATTACAACCAAGTGTAGTATCACTTGGTTCTTCTTGAGATGAAAAAGTCTCTTCAGTCTTATAGAGATATAGATGTACATAAAGTTTTCTCCCAGGAAGCTATGTATCCTACCTCAGAGTCTGGAGATCACTTTTTCAAGCAACATTCATCAAAACAGCTGGGGGTGCTGTGTGCTTCAAGGTATTTTTTAACAGTTTGTCAATACTGAGAATTGAATAAGCAAAAATCAAACTGGCTATGGAAAAATATTAATCTGCTTAGCTAATAGGCTGTGTGTCCATGGAGATATTTAAAAAGAGACAGGATGTGGCACTCAGTGCCATGGTCTAGCAACCTCAGCGGTGGGTCAAGGGTTGGACTTGATGATCTCTGAGGTCCCTTCCAACCCAGCCAATTCTATGATTCTATGATTCCATAGAGAAAATTTGTTTTTTTCTAAACCAATAGACTAGTGAAGCCATATTTTTCTTCTGTAGAGGCTCACAGGAAAAGAACTCGTGTACCAAGTCCACTTCGTCATTTTATGATATGGATATTTTAAAAGATTAACAATGTATGTGTTCTAGAAATGTTCCCCAAAACAAGATTCTAGCCACAAATCTGATAGCACATTAACACTGCTTAGAGAAATGTACTCTTCTATGTGTTAAAATCCGCTTTATATTAAAAAAAAAATCTACAAAAGCCATTCTTACTAATATTTGCTTTATAAAAGTCCAAATACATTGTGGGGGTTGCTTTGCTTTGCTTTGTTTTTTGTTTTGTATTTCTGTTAGATAAATTGTCTTTCTCATATAATACGTTGAGTTTACATTCTCAATGTTAAATTAAGTAGGACTTTGAAATGACAATGCAAAAGCAACAAGATTAATGAACATGCAGTACCAATAAAATGAGTGTGGCAGTTTATTCCATGCTTCAGACACAGTTGTTTATTGTTAAAATCCCTCAGAAGCAGTGGCGTTTTTTCATCTGTGACATATAAAAACAGAATCTTGATTACTCTATTCTACTGGTAATGAATGACAGATGCAATAATGATTACATATAACTGACATTTTTTACTACTTGGCTACTCAGTGAGCAGGTCAAGAAGCTAAGTATGTTTGGAAAAATGTCACTACACTATAAACACCAAAGAATTATATATTCTATCTGTTATGTGCTTACATAAAGTAATGTACTGCTGAGTAACTTTTATGACTGTTTCATTTGCTTGTTTTATTTTTGACTAAAGAGAAAAATTTGTTGTTTCCTAACGGGATAGAAGCTTTGATACATACTAACCCAAAGATGTCTGCCCCGTGTACTGCAGATGTAAGGAGGGCAAAAAGCCAGAGAAATTAAAGAGAATCTCTCAGAGACAAATTATAGGTTTAAGAAAGTCTCTCATCACTTACTCATATATTTGGAAGTTGCATCTAAGCTAAATTTACACATAAAAGGCGCCAATGTCTTACAGAAATCCCGAAAATGTTCAACTCATCTTGTTTTCTGTAAATTGATTGAAAAGAATCTACAACTAAATCCAACTCCTTCAAAGTTAAAAAAAAAAATCTCAAGCATCATCAAGGTGCTCCAGCTCTCCAACAAAACTGCTGCCATAATAAGATATGCAAATTATAATTCATTAAGAAGAAAAACTACAGCAGGACAGAAATTATTTCTAAATTATTACACTGTCTTATTACCTCTGGCAAGGGTGGTAAACTGTGGCATTCCCTTGAACATCTTAACGTAACTTTTAATTCAAACTAACATTTTGCTTGATCATATACTAAATTGTTACAATGTTTTTCAAGTATAGGAAATTCTCTCCTTCCACTCAGTTACATAATTTAGATTTCTGACCCCTAGCTGTCATAAGAAAAGAGGATTAACTCAGCAGTAATTGCATGTTTATTGCTATCATCTAAACAGCTTAATTTTTCCATTCTCATTTAGTTTTCTAGATATTTCCATTTGTCATATTTAATTTGGCTGACGTGACATGCAAAGTAGAAACTACATCTATTGGTCAATGTGTAATGCAGCACAGCATTTAGCAATCCACCCTTGTACAAAAAATAGCTGTATTCTATCACCACCAGAGGCAACCTGGACACTTGGTGTCAGTATCTGGGTTGTTTAAACCTGGCCAGCACACTGCATCCTGCAGTGAAGTTCAGCAAGTTCACTGAAACTCCAGGTGTGACAGTGAAGCAAGGTCATGAGCAGACCCCCTGCTTGGTTATATGAATTTGCCAGGTATGTAAGTTTTTATTCCCAAATTCTGGATGGGAACTGTTAATATTAGGCCTGGTTCAACACATGTAAACCCAGCCTCTGGTGATGATGGTGATCAGCTTTCTTATCACATCTTGTAGTGCCTTTTCAATTAATACAGTCCTGTATGCTTGGGGTCCATGTAGAAACACATGCTCACATTAGTTAGGTAGAAGTATATTAAATATTTTAGTCAACTACATTACATTCTATAAGATGGTACTAAATAAGTATTAAAAGTTCATTCTTCAAACACAGACTGTAATCCTTCTGTTAACATTTTTTGAGATAAAAAGATTTACACATTTGTTATTCTGTTGAGTTTCTGGAGTGGAGAAATGTTGGCTGCAGGTATCAAATCTTTCCAAGGATGCAACTTACAATCAGTTTGAAGACAGGATGAGAATATACAAAAGTTTGTGAATTATTATACAGAAGGCTCAAAAGAATTATACATTTGGAGACAATACTCTGCAGTATCTGTACACAGAAAGTACAGATATATCTTTAAACTGCTAAATTAACCTTTTTTAAATATTGGAGAGAAAAATGAAATTTCTTTGTATCTAATATATTAGGTATCACAAGAGAAATTTCGGTTACTAATTAAAGGAAATGCATTACCTTAATTACAACATGCAGTTGTAATTGTTTAGATTTATCTTGTTTTCACAATACAAATAAAGAATATAGCATTCATGTACAGCAAAAAAACTTCTGAAATGTCTTTGAAGCAGAAAAATAATATTTACTTACACCTAACGAGCCACAGTACACCTCCCAATAAGAGAACCACGAATCAAGAAACTCAAAAACTCTGATCCATTCCAGGCAAAGAGGAGACCACCTCAGAGAATTTCCTCTTCTTCCTTTTTCAAAGGAAGAAAAACTACTTAAACTTATTTTGACTGAGAGGTATATTTTTCAATCAAAAATAAAATTGGGGAAAGTTGATTCTGTATCATAATGAATTGTTGCTGAACTTAAGATGCAAATATACTTTGCAACAAAAAGTATTTCACACATATAAACTGGCTGCTAAATCTGTGACAAAATAATAATTTAATTATTTTAAGTTAAGCCAATCACAGTAGGATTTGAAATCACAGCTGTAGAAAAATACAGTTGTGTTTCATTAGCCAGTGGGGTACTTTTTCATCAGTTCATAGCCATAGCAGCTCACAGATATTAGATTGCCTCTAGGGAGATTTATTCTTTTTCCATTACTTCAGTAGAAATATATTAAGAATCACAAAGACATACTGAATATATATGATTACACATTTTAAAGCCTCCATTTTATTATCTAAATTTTTAGATGTCACAGGGATTTGTTATGAGATACCTTGTACTCCTCAAATATGGATAGAGGAAACGAGGATCAAAAAATTAGCTTTACAAACACAGGTGTTTTCTGCAAAAGTTAGATTTATTAGGCTTATGTAAAATAAACACTTAAAAAGATCCAGCCACCTGATAATGTTGTCTGGACAGAGCTGCACCTTGCCTCAGACGTGACCTGACAGCAATTACCTCAGAGGTAAATACTGAAACTCACATTGACTCCAAGGAGAAGCTGAAAATTAACAACTCATTTTGCAGTTTGGTTTACAGTCATTGTTGTAACACTGGATATATGCACAGAAACATAAGAAGGCTAAAGAGATCCTTGAATTACAGGCCAGGTAAAGTGGCAGTAGCTATTTCAAACAAAAAAACCCAGGAATTAAGAGAGAAACAACAGGGTTGAAAAAGTGGTTTTAGAAGAATGTGTTATTTTCCTAGTTATTACAAGGTTTTTAATCTCTGATTCCAACATAACAGCATCGATAAGACAAACCACAATGTCTTAAAAGTCTCTTTAAAGGAGAAAACCAGATAAAAGTGAGTCTCAGATCCTTCTTGAAATTAAAAGGAAATAGGCACCTTTTCCAACTTCTTAGCTCAGAAATTCACAATGAGTTCCTTAATGGCAGTGTAAGAAATGCAAAGATTACTAGCACTTTCAACAACGCTAAACCGATTGAACACTTAAAATGCAACAGGGTGGTTTTTTAAAATTTTTAAAATTGCATTGCTATTAGTTTCAAACATCGAAAGAAGACCTTTCAGACATCTAATTAGACTATTAATAAGGATAGGAAACTTTTATTTAAAAATAGATATTTGAAATTGGATTGTCAATAGCTGGTTGGCAACTTCAACAGGTAGTATAATCACCAGCTGTGTCACATTTTTGACTTCCCCCTGAAGCCCTCTGACAAGGAAAAAAACAAGGTATTTAAATTCACTACTACCTCAGAACACCATAACCATACCAAAACAAAAAAGTTACCACCTAATTTCAAAGCCTATTCTTTCTCATAGGTGCTGAAAGGAAAATACAGTTTAATAAAATATTTTTATTAAAATTCTTACGCCACACACAATCCTAAATCTCAAAATTCATTGTATATTTTTGTCTCAGAGTGGTGTCTAAGTCAAATTTGCTTCCTATCTCTGTCCCCTCCCAGAGTCTGGAATCATTCAAGCATTTTTTTTTTTTTTTTTACTCCCAAGATCTAAATTTCCAATCACAGTTGGATTTCTTGGAACCAGCAGGAGTCTGTCAGAAGCACAAGATTTCACGTTCAGCTGGCCTTGCACTTTGAAAATCTCAACTTACCATCTGAGGATTGCCATCAGAGATTGCACCAGTAAATGTGCTTTTTAGAGAATTTAAAGCTTCATCATATTTTAAATTATATCCTTCTTCAACACTAAAAGAACATGTTTTAAATCCATGGCTAGGGTTGCTTTTCTTCCCTCAGTTTTGAAATACATATTAAAAAGAGAATTTCTTTCACATACTTGTGGTATGATGCCTGAATGCAAAATAAGGACTTTTGTTTGTAACTGGTTTTATCTTCCAAATCATAGTTGTTTTCTGCAAAGCAGCAGAACACACTTATTCTTTTCAAAGAAATCTTTTTTGCAAAATGGCTCAGACACCTGTCAGAGTAATAGAGGATGTTTTTTTGTTAAACAGAAACACAAAGCCCCCAGCAATACCAGTGCTGATTATGGTATTGTTTCAAGAAACAAAAACTTGCAGAAAAAAATGAGTGCCTACATAATATTGTGTATCTAGAAATTGATGGAAGCCAATTGCAACAAGCATGAGACAATTGTTCCAGCTCTCATATTTCACAGTGTACAGCCCTAAGGAAAAACTAATTCCTTGATCTTTCTGGCATTTGAATTTTGGTTTTCTTATCAGTTTACTTTGCATGTAGTGGCTGTTGCTTTTGAGTAGCTACTGCAGCACAAACTGTTCCCTGAATTTGAAGAGTCACTGTGTCAGGCAGAAAAATAATTTTCTTGTGGAAATCAAAGATGCAACAGCGTCTGCAGAGCTGTGGCTTGGTGCTGTGTGTGCTGCCAAGCACCAGATGTGGCAGGACCCCTCCTGTCCTTTAGTGAAAATCACAGCCCCTCACCTGTCTGTAACTTCTGTTCAGTTACGATTAAATGCAGGGGGCAGGGTGCATGTGGGGGAAAAGTAGGTGGGACATAACATTACAGGGGACAGTAGAGGACTAAAAAACCCCAAGCAAAAAACCCAGTTACTGTTCTAGGAGATGGCACTTATTCACAGAAAGGCAGAGTGTTAGCAGCTCTCATATTGGCAAATATTGTTATCGCTGTAATTTAATAACTACTCCTATAAAAATTTAAAAAACACTGTAATTTTATAACCTGTCTAATTTAAAATTCTGTATTGTCAAATTAGAAACTAGGACTGAAGTGTGAATTAAAAGTAACTCCCTCAGGTCAGAGACATCGCTATTTTGCCTCAAATGCCATAGAAAATTGGAATTTTTATTAATTTTTTTTTAACAACTGGTTCTCTCCTATAATTTGGTTTTGCAAAAACACAGGCCTAAGCAGTCAAGTGGAAACTTCAGACTGACACATTTCCTTAATTTTGATAGTTCAGCATGAACTCTCTAAGCAGCAGGAAACAAGGGACAACAGACGCTGTAAAGTGTCCTCACCCTTCAGAGCATTTTGAAAGAACACTGAATTATACAGTTAGAGATGAAACATTATTATAGCATATACAGCAAAAGGATTTTTAAGCTTCTACCTAAAAACCCTAACACAGTCAGGGAGCTCAGACAGCTGCACTACCGCTTCCACATTAATTCCTCCCTGCAAACACATCTGCAGTAAAATTGCATCCTCTTAAACAGGGACAAAACCACTCACAGATGCATTCTCAAACATCACCCCAAGGATATCTCTCAAATCCAGAGCTCGTATTTGGCCTTAACCACAAGAAATTTCTAACACAGAGCTTTCTGGATTAGGATGTATCTCTTTAGAGAGAAGGTTGAGTGGAAATTCATACTTTTTATATAAAACAAACAGGCAATGACAGATGGCTGTGGATGGATTTGTTTGACTAAATGTCAGTATCTAAATCATTTAACACAGACCCCCTTTTCAGTCAGGAGAGAGAGAGAGTTCAATCCCAAAGCAGATATTCCACAATGTTAAAAGAGATTAATTAAACTTCCTCCTAATGCACCCAACTTTTCCACTTGATAAAGACTAGAAAAATGACACCGATTTCCATACAACTAGAATCTTATCTTAGAAATTCTGAGCCTATATAAAAAGTAAAGTGATGCCCTCAATGCTGCATTTCCAAACCAGGAAAACGGTTCAAACCAATAAACTTCTCGATTAGTTTATTTTATAGACCATACCAAATATTAGTGAGCTTTCTTAAAAAATAAACCTCAAGTAATTATACTATCACTGTCCCCTCAATACATTGACTTAATTCATGTTTGAAAGGGGATGTAGTTTTAAGTGTATTAAAGGTTTTTTTTGTTGGTTTTTGGTTTTGTTTTTTCTTTTGTTTTGTTTTTTTCCTTGTAGAAATTTACTTCAATGGAGAAAAGAAAGATTCTATTTCTCTGCTTAGTAATGGAATATCAGGAAGAGTTCAGTCTAAATCTGTTCCAAGAGGCAGCAGCCAATGTACAGAAAAGAAATGAATAGAAATAAGCCTCTTTTATCCATTAAGCAGATGCAAAGTTCCAAAAAAACTACATTGCCTGCTGTGGTGGCTGCATGACAAAATATACAAATCTGGGCTTGTGTGCAAGGACTGATGACAATAGGGAAGCAAGTTTTATTGGTTCTGCTACTCATGGAACAGTTTGGTTTAGCTTATAAGCTTAGAAAAACTTAACAGCTATTAGAAACTTTGACAAAAACATTTGATCATTAAAGTGTGAAACAGAGAAATCTAATGTCTACTTTAATTAAAAAGTTTAATACAACCTTTACAGCAGACTTACCTCCTGATATATCTGCAAACGTCTGCAGAAAATCTTTTCATCTTGCATATTTCACACATGCCATGAGAAGCTATCTATGAGAATTAGGTGGTAAGGCGAGAGATAAATTAATGGAGTTCCTATTAAGATGTTCATAATTAAAATCTGTACACTTAAGACTGTCCAGTTTGTCCTTCCTACCTTTTCTAGAGGTATGAATTAAGCAGAAAAGTTGGTGCAATCCTAATGTAGCCATTTTAGCACTTCTCAAGGGAATACACCTCCACATATTGTATATTAAAACTGTAGATTTGATGGTGAGGAGGTCAGCACCTCAAATCTCCACCTGAAGCACTCTAAAGAGTTGAATCATTCTATTGCAGACAGTCATTTGTGAAGCTGAATGGTTTGCAAGGATGAGAAAGACCATCTTCCTGCTTTCCAATACAGCTGATGTTGCATATATCTGTGCAGAACTGGAGACTGTCAAGTACAGGGTCAATGCAAGAGGTCCAAAAATGAAAGTAGATTTGATATAGAAAACAATCTTTAATACTTTCAAATTTGTGGATCTATAATTAATCACTTAAATTTAACATTAAGTTCTGGCTTTACAAGCAGAAATTTTAATTTGTGTTTAAGTTCTTACTGTAAGTCGCCTTATTTCCAGAAGTGATAAAAAGCTAAAAAAGTCAACATAAAGAAGAAGGGTTCTGTGAAACTACTCTTATTTGGCAACTATGCCAGAATCACAGAATAATTTGGATAGGAAGGTCATGTAGTCAAACCTCCCCTGCAATGAGCACAGATGTCTTCAACCAGACCAGACCATGTTGCTCAGAGCCCCATCCTACCTGATTTTATGTCAAGGCAGGAGGCCCTACTAAAAAGTTTTAGGCCTGCTTTTAGCACTGAAAGGATTCTCTTCTCAAGGCTGAAGGATCACAGGTCTCTCAAGCTGTTCCCATAGAAGGGATGTTCCATCCTTCTGGTCACTTTTGGGGCCTTCCTCTGGACTTATGCTTAAGCCACACATCCACGACTTTTCTGTGAATCCAGAGCTGGATGCACTACTCCATGTGAGGTCTCATGAGAGTGGGTTAGAGGGGGAGAATCACTTATTTTGACCTTCTGGCCACATTTCTTTTATTATAGCCCAGGATACAGTTGGTCTTCTGGGCTGGAAGTGCACATTGCTGGCTTATGCCCAGCTTTTTTCATCCACGAGTATCCTCAAGTCCTTCTCTCAGGGATGCTCTCAATACCTTCAGTCCTGAGCCTGTATTGATACTAGGAGTTGCTTCAATCTAGGTGCAGGACCAAGCAATATTAATCTATATATCTATCTTAAATGTCACAACTGTGTGTCTAAGCACCATCACACTGAGAGTCTACACAACTCACTGGGAACATAAAGTTGGTCAGAATGGTTCCCTCACCATTTGTATAAAGAAATTTCTATTCCTTTCTCATCAGATTAGAAAGCAGTGGGGAGCAGTTTATCAGGTTTCAATAGATGTTCCTGCCTTGGGAAGAGTGGCAAAAGTTGATCAGAAAGCCATCACCTACTGACTTTATTTAGGCCAAAAGCACTGAAAAAAAATAAAACAAGGAAATAAAACTAGGAAAGAAACCTCTCTTCACTAGTAAACCACAGAATAATCATGGTTGGAAAGGACCTCTGAGATCACAGAGTCCAACCCACACAAAAATTCCCCCAACCAACCAAGCAAAAAACCCAAATAACCAAAACAAAACCCTTAGACCCTCAGCCAGTAGAGTTTGTGTGCCACATCTACACATAGCTTAAATACCTTCAGGGATGGTGACTTAACCACCTCCCTGAGAAGCCTGTTTCAATGCCTGACCACTCTTTCTCTAAAGAAATTCTTCCTAATATCTATTCTAAACCTCCTCTACTGCAACTTCTGACCTTTTCTTCTGGTCCTGTCATTATTCACTTGGGAGAAAAGGCCAACACCCACCTCCTTACAACCTCCTTTCAGTAGAGCCTCCTGATCTCCAAACTAAACATTCCCAATTCCCTCAGCTGCTCCTCATATGACTTGCTCTCTAGCCCCTCATCAGCTTGGTAGCTCTCCTTTGGACATGTTCCACCACCTCAATGTCCCTCTTGTGATGGGCCCAGAGCTGAAGACTCAATCACTTCCCTACTCCTGCTGGCCGCGCTGTTCCAGATACAAGCCAGGATGCTGTTGGCCTTCTTGGCCACCTGGGCACATCGGTGCGTCATATTAAGCAAGCACCCCTGGGTCCTTTTTCAGCCACCCTTCCCCATGCCTGTAGCATTCCCTGGGGCTGCTGTGACCAAAATGCAGGACCTGGCACTTGTCCTTATTGAACATCATACAATTAGCCTTGGGCCATTGATACAGCCTGTGCTGTAGAACTTTTCTACCCTCAAACAGATCAACACTCCCACCTAATTTGGTGTCATCTGCAAATTTAATAAGGGTGCTCTCAATCCTCTTGTCCAGAACGTTGAAAAATACATTAAACAAGACTGGCTCCAAAACTGAGCCCTGTGGGACACCACTGATGAACAGCTTCCAAGTAGATCTGACCCCATTAATTACAGCTCTCGGGGCACAGGCATCCAGCCAGTTTTTTACCCAGTGAAGAGTACACCAGTCTATGCCACAATTCACCAGCTTCTCCAGGAGAATGCTGTGGGAGACAGTGGCAAAAGCCTTACCAAAATCCAGGTAGACAACATCCACAGCCTTCCCCTCATCCAGAAGGTCACATGATCATAGAAAGAGATCGGGTTGGTTAAACACATATTTACATCACCCAATGGGTACTTGGAGATCAGGTTGGTAAAATACATGTTTATACCACCCAATAGATACTTGATAGCTACATTACTGAAGCCTGAGAGTTCTTTGCTCCACTTGGAGCTCTTAAATACCCTGGTAGAAGAGATGTTGTGCTTTCAAGTACACCAATCTCGTTACTAGTTGAAGTCAAAACAATGGAGGCAGCAAAAACCACATTTCTGTACCTGATTGTTCATCCATAGCTTTGTAAAACAAATTGGAGGAGGTGATTACTGAGTGGGATCTTATACAGGTAATTGAAAAGATAAATAAATAGCTGGTGGCTGGGGCATGCAACTTAATTTGAACGGGCAGTCTGAGCCTGGGAAATATAATTTGCATCCTTACTGTATAGCACGGGAAATTTATATGGCAGTCAACACACTGATAAGATGTAAGAGCAAAAGCTTTCCTAAGCTCTTCAGTTATTAATAAAAAAATGACTCAAGGAAGCTGTGCATGAGAGAGAAAGATCCTACCCAGCAGAAGTTAACAGAAAATAATCTCTCTATATATAATATAGAATATATAGATATAGAATATATAGAATAATATTCTATAGAGGATTCAGAAGTCTGTAACATTTCTAAAATATTAACAATACCAAGAATAGCTCCCCTTCTCATATTATGATTTTAAAAATAAAATTTATTTCGGAAGTTTATTGGGATAAACTGGGACAATTTCCCATCAGAAACATGTTGAAAACTTAATGTTGTTTTAAATTAGTATGCATGCAGTAATGCAACTTTTTTGTGATTTTTTTTTTCATTTTTGTCAACTATTCAATACATATCTTTTGTTTTGAAGTCAGCTATTAAAGATTCAACATATCAAAGCTATGTGACTCACAATATGTGAAATCCAGACAAGTTCTTTTCCAGGCTTTTTATTGTGAGAACAGAATTATGAATCTCCATTTAGTGATGTATTTTTTAGTTTTAGTAATATTTGGTGTCCTATAAGTGACCTAGAAACCCCTGCAAAGGCCAAGCCTTCTGCTAAGTAACATTCAAATAGCTACTGGAAGAGTTATTTTCTGAAAGAATTTAAAATCTAGGAAAATCTAGTTCTAGCTGGTCAGACTTAACTTGTCTTTCAGTAATGTCAATTTAATGCTTGAACAGCTTATGCTGCCAAGGTTTCTGTCAGGGTATCATGTAGAAAGCCTAATGAAAGGTTAAAAGTGAACACAGAGGGATTTCATAGATGTTAAAGATTTAAGAAAAGGAGAAGATCAGTGTCTTTCACATCAGTAAGAGATTGGATCTAGACAGCAATGCAGATCACATGTGTGCCAAACCACCCTCCCAAGATTACTGTCATTTTCATCTTGAAGCAGGTAGCCAGATGTAATTAATGATCTTGACTTAACAGTCTTAGTTAAATGCCCAAAAAGTTCAGAGGCACACACCCTGAGTTTCAATATTACACATCCTCTGCTCAGCCAAGGCATAGGAACAGCCCCCATGCCATAACTAAGCCATTTGCGATTCACAAACTCAGCATTCTGATCCATGAGGGACACCTAATAGGCTTACCCTGAGGAATAAGTATAGGATTTTCTCAATACTTTTTTCTTCAAAAAGCAAGTTAAGTAAGCACAGTTAAGCAAGCGTCCTAACAAGCAGACAAGAATCATCCATCCAGCTGTTGCTACCAGAATCTGCACTTTTTTTGCACTATAGTGGTCAAGGGATGGCAAATACAGTTCTATACCTTATCCAAATGTTTTGGCAACCTAGTTATAGGTTCTGCTGATCTTTTGTCTCAACCAAGTACCTACAATTTCATATAATCACAAAAAATTTCTCCTTGAATCCAGGCTAAGTGTGTTTCTCATAGGACACCAAAGTGACCATATGCAACACTTTTTTCTTTCCAAATGCAGAAGATTTACATCACAGGACAGCAAGTTAGCATCACAGAATAGCAAGTTGCTTTAAACATGAATTTGTAGATGGTAGTTTATAGGCATACATGTCTGAATTCAAATCAAACCATTATTTATAAATGTATCATTAGCTAAACCAATACCAATAGTTAGAACATTAAATTGTGTCTTTAAATGCTGATTTTTCCCCATGGTATTCTTTTCTTTCTGACAAATGGCTATATTTGAGTCATTAAGAAGAAATCCTCTTTCAAATCAGTGAATGTTTTGATTATCATTTCAGTGTTTTGGGAATGGTAACAGTTTCTGAATTACAGGTTCCTGTACACTTGTCTGGCTCAGATTTATCAGCAGGGTCAGACACAGCAGTAGAAGAATAGCACTGTTATTAGAATGGGGCTTGTTCTGCCAGATAGGTGTAAAATATCCCAGCAGTGTGCACTGAGGCCTCTATTTTATGTGTAAATTAATTGCAGTAACTATCCAACTACAGCTGGTACAGCAGCCAGCCAGGCATAAACCAGAATTCCAGACTGTGAGATTGTTTCTGCTGGGAACATCACATTCAAAACACAAACTTCAGCCATTCACACTGACAAACAGGAAGAGGGAAAATGCCAGCTCAAGAACCTGGCTTGAAACTGAGCAACTGAACAGCTTATACTATAGATAGAGGCAAAAGAGGAACACAGAGAAATCCTTCAAGAGCTTTCATGGTATAGTAGAAGACATGAGAAGACATTTTAGGCTTCATGTTTTTCAAAATTACCTTTGAACTACAAACCCTCTAAGTGGCAGTTTCTATGGCTTCTGTATTAGTTATCCCTTCAACCACTTCCCTATGCTTTTCCATATAATATAATCACAGAATGGTTTGGATTGGAGGGAAGCTTCCTAGAGATCCTCTAGTTCCAACCCTGCTGCCTTGGGCAGGGACAGCTTCCACTAGACCATGTGGCTCAATCTCATCATTCTCAAAATCTTTTCTGTGGTCATTCAGGTGTTCACAACCCCATTTCCCTCCACAGGCAGTCCAAATCAGCTGCTGAGAAGTCTTAGGAAATATTATCTAAAGGCAATTAAAGCACAGGAATGACAGCCCTGGGTCAGACATCTTGGGCTAAACTCCTGTCCGCAAGCATGGCCATGGCTAACTCAGCTTCTAGCTTTGGGATATGCTGAACAGGAGGTGTGACTGAAAAACACTTCATATCCTATAAATCCTGTTCAAAGGACATGAGCCTCCTTGCTGTGAATAATAAAAAACTATTTAAACTCCCTGGAGAACAGCATTATAATTTACAAAAAAATTACCCCCAAAATCTTTGAAGAAGGGACCATAAACACAACATCCTTTCCCAGTCAGAAGCAGACCTCTAGATGTGTTTCTCAGTTTTTTTGGCTGGCTCCTCCTTAAATGGCTCCTGGTTAAACACACACTGATGAGACCATCTTTTGTGCCGGACACTTACCTCCTTCTTCTTTTAAAGCCTGCAAGTTCATTCCTACTGCTAGGCTCTGCTAGTAGAGTAAGCTCATTTGGAAAGGCATTTTCTAGGCTACTCTGATCATCCACAAGGTGTGAATAACAAATTGAGAATAACCTTTCCTGGAACAAAGCTTCCATCAATCAAAACAAGGATGAAACACATCTACTCATTTATGAGCACAGAGCATGTAATCTATTTTTTGCTTCTTTGCACCTGTTCTCTTGTCCATCTGTCATGGAAGAGGGACAAACGCAGCTGAGACCAGGATTTAGGAGTATAGATCTCATACTCTTGAATATCCTCAATGGGCTTGTCCACCTTCTAAAAAATGGCATTAATTAAGAATATGATTGCTCAATTTGTCTAAGACAAGATTATGCTTCTCTGTGCCAGCTATCCATATAACAAGCCCATCGATCACCAGTTTGAGTGTTTAGAATCATACTCACACATGCTGACAAGCCTAGCTGAAATCACATATACAACGAAAATAGCAGCCTCTGGAATTTCTCCTAGGACAGTATTTTCAACCTATAAAAGCCTCAGAGAAAAATTGTGACCCTTTTTCAGACCTTGTAAATAAGTAAAAAGATGATTGCTTGTGGAAGGAATAAATAAATAAATAAAAACAGAGAGCCAAGGGCAGTAGAGAGTGTTGAAGGAGAAGCAGATATAAATGGATCAGAGGCCTTGCAAATGACTGAGAAAGAAGACCCATGAATTCAAAATGCTGATAATTCACAAATTTAGCTTGTTAAGCCCTTTTGCCTTGTGGTATTTTAGACAGATAACCAGAAATAATTTCATATGTTTGAAATATGGAAGATTACAAAATACCTGACTTTTTTTCTAAGAAGTCCATTTGTATTATGAGCATAGGAAAGACCATTTTCTTTGGGAAAGATGTATTTTAAAAAGGAAAATAATCAAAATAAAAATCCAGAATGATTGATCCAGAATGGACACTTTTATTCATAAGCATCCATTCCCCCCTCTCAGCTCAATCAGGTCTCTCAAGATGCATTCCTTGGTAACAAGATGCAATGCAGTGGAATACATCATTGGGAGAAGAAGCCAATTTTCATCACTTTAGTTGTTTCACTAAAAATTCTGGACATTCTCACTAAAAGAAGACAACAGGCGTGAAGTAGTTCATTTAGTCAAAGCCCAATTTTTTCATTAGAATCAGTTTTGACAGAAGATGACTGGTTATCCCAAATTAGAAATCAGAAAAGCAAAATCATACTTATTTGTGCATCAAACATCATTAAAAAAACAGTTGGTGTTCCCTCCTAGAATATGTTATTTAATTAAGACTATAAGCAACGTTCAAATATTCTCCAAAAAAAAAATGTCAATGTTGCCACCATTGTCTGTCTCCCCTACCACATTTGCATCCTCCCTCTCTTCATCTAGTTTCAGTTATTTAATAGAGATTTCATCTGATACAACAAGCTTTTGTGTTTTGCTTATTTTTTTAAAGCATGCTTAGCTCTTCTTAAGCAACTAGTTATGTGTTCTGATTTCAGTGCTATTAACTGGCTAATAATCAGATAAAAACAGTTCTTGAAATGCATTTGTAAGTACTCTAAATATTCGAATCACTAAGCTGCAGGACATATTTTAATGCCAAAAAACCCCATAGAAATTGGTATATTCTCAAAATGCAGAGTACCTAAGCTATGATAAATGGTATAGCCTTCCTAATTTCTTCCTGCTAATTTCTTCCTTATTTTCTTCCTACTAATTTGACAATTTGCTGGTATGTGTACTTACAATAATGGATTTGCTTTTAGAATCACAAAGGAAAGGGCAGGTTTCTTTCTTCACCTATATATATGTGTGTGTATAAATAGGTATATGTGTGTTGTATAACACATAAAAAAGCAGCATCAAATTCTAAGTAAAATGCAAGTACACTATAATTGCAACAGCTTTAAGTGCATCACAATTCAGTCCAGAAAGCTCAAAAAGTCCTCAGAACAATGATAATGTTCCTCCTATTAATAAAATGGCATAGTTTCTACAATCCTAAATATCTGTGTGTGATAAATATATTTTTAGAACACATAATAAAAAAATTTGATTGACCAAGTTTATTTGAATCACTATTAGAAGAACAAATTCAATTTTTTTTCCAAGGTTTCTGGATGACCAAAGGATCTTTATGAGGTTATATAACTCAGGAAAAAGCACTATCAGAAAAAAATTGTTTTCCTATGTGAAAACACTGCTAACAGGGAAAAAGACAGATTTTAGAAGGTTTTAGATATTGTGATTTATTTTAATTTTTTTTTTAAGATAAAAACATGTGTGTTTCTTCTCTGTGCTTACAAGTGAGCTTCTTAAAAAACAACACCTTTTCCATTTTGGCCACACGACACCAATCTGGCACTTCTCTTTTAGTAAAGACAATATCCTAGGTAGCAAATATAAATACATGGCAAATGATAAAACAAACAGGAGACTTTAAAGTAGCAAAGAAAAAAAAGCAAGATGGCATAACCCTCAGAACTTTGCCTTTATCATCTAACCTAAAGTCAGTTTTCAGGTGGTTTTGTAATTAGCAGCTATGGCAATGAGTTCCACTCTTCATCTCTGAACCAAAACACACCACTTTATTTATGTTGTATTCTCTGAAGATCATTTCCTACTACAGCATTCACAACTGTAGCACCGCATCCCCCTCTTACTGTAAACTAAACAAAATCGTATGTGTATGAAAACAAGCAAATAACAACAAAAATAAATTATTTCATAAATTGGCACAGCAACAAACAGTTTATAAGAATTAACCTTGATTCTACTCTAGTCAAGAACAGATTTGCAAGAGAGAGTTCTCCACCATTCAGGTGAAACTAAGTGACCAAAGTGCTTTGAACTGTGTGTTACTCTTTGAAGAAGCCACAGAACATTTAAACAAAAAAATCAAAAAATTATTATCGGTGAACACACAAGAACTGTTCAATATACTGCTAGGGAGACAGTAATCAAGAAAGACGTGCTACTGAACCAAAATAATCTTTTAGAGTTTGAACAATAAATAAGTACATACTGGACATATTTGCTTGGACTTGACTCTGCAGTTAACCAGTGTCCTGAAAGTTTATGAATCCCACAAAGAGCAGTAGTACATTGTGGTCTCCCCAGTCCAAATGCATGCAGTCTGGTGTGTTAAATACATTAGCAAATAACTTACTAAATTTAGCCTTAAACATAACCAGCTGTTTCCCAATATAGCCTTTGTTATTCTTTTTTCTGGCTGAAAACACATTTGTTTGCATTTACAATGTATTACTGCCCAGGGTGCTCTTCTGCAAACAACTGTATTGTTCTGAAGGTAAGAAATTTTGGATGACAATTACAAGAAATGATCAGTTAATGAGGAACATGTTGCCAAACTAAACTGCTTCAAGATTTTTTAGATGAAAGACTAATGTTAGGTCAAAGAAACTATACCACCAACTGATTTATCCAACCTGGCAACAGAATACACAATCATATTAAAGCAGAAATTGTCCTAAAATTAACTCATAGAGAGTTTTACTCCCTTTTCTCAATGGACTGCTGAGGAGGGTTTGAACAAATGTTTGTCTTACAAACAGGAGTCCCAGAGAGGTCTACAAGCTCTGTGTTTCAACTTTCTTAATAAAGTCGCTTGGAAGAACTGTAAAATAACAGTAAAATAAATTAAGCCTGTGAAATGATACTTCTAGCATGTCTTCTTTTCAGTTCAAGAGTGCTTGATAATCTAATTTCTCTTTTCATGTTCACTCAGGATAAGATCAGTTAAATCAAAGTCTTTCATTCCAAATGAAGTAGGAGTAACACTTACTTTTATGGGCAGGGGTAGAATGCGCCCCTGAAAAATCTTTTGGTAGCTGGAGCAATTTATTGCTGTAATGATTTGGCAGCATTACAGGTCCCTGTGCTTTTTTTTAAAAAAAAAAGCTGTAGATTCTCAAAGAGCCCCATGGATTTCAACACGTTTTTTTCTCATTACTGATCAGATAGGAAAAATAATGAGTTTTCTATGTTATGTTTGACCAGATCACTTAAGTTTGTAATCTGAATTGCCTTACCACACAGCAGACTAGGCTTAAAGAGTAACCACACATGCTCCATCAGTAAGCAAAATTCTGAGAAATGTTTGGGTCAAAGAATGCTGAACAAGGCCTTGCTACAGGCAACATTTTGCCTCACTGTCTGGTATACTGAGATGTGATTTCTCCAGGAAAGAAGTCTTAATATTTATGGTTCTAGTAAGTCACTAGGGAATTTAAAATACATGGGCCATTTTTAAGAAACCTAGTTTTACTTCAGTAAGACAAGTTAGAAACTTCAAACAGGATGTTCCTCTTTTCTGCATCTTCTGGATGTTTAGATGAAGCACGACCTCTTGAGAAAACAAGGCAAAAACATGAAAGGTGATACATCATTCAGTAGCAGCTCAGCATTTTCTATCAATCATATGGAGTGTTACTTACAGAGCCTGTGTGACAACAACCTCATGCAGTGCTTTGAAAAGCCTAAAAGCTCACGTTGAGAGCCATGCATACCAACTTCTATTCTGTTTTCACTTGATCCATTTTCTTCCGCAAATACCGTGTTTCTCTTCATCTTTCTCATTCATGAAGTACTTTGAAATTCCTGCCTCATAAAATCTCAAGGAGAGAAGAACTTTTAAAGAAACAGGCTAGCAGCAGAATAAAATCTGAATGGAAGGTATGGTTTTCCAATTTTGCCATTTCAAATAGTGCCAGAACCCCGAGGGAGGGGGTGAAAGAGCACAGAATGCATAGTGAACATAATAAAAATAAATCCTATGAAAGGGAGGTGATCCTCTTAAGATGTTATTTAATAATAAAGTGGCCATCTCCTCTTCAGACTATCCTAACAATCAGTAAATATTTGAAGGCATATTTTCTATGAATGCATTTTATTCTGCCATGTCTACTCAGAAAACTGCATGATTAAATGTGTACTTGTCCCTGAACACATTAGAAGATCATAAAACAGCTTCTCAATATATTATCATCCAGCATCCTTGAGGCAAGAAAAATGAGAATAGCAAATATTCATTGCTCCTTCTATATACTGAAAAATGGATTTCCATTCTAAGAAAACCCTCTTTTTTTCCAGTAGAGATGTGACTTTTCAAGTAAAACTCTTTTAATTTCTCCTGCTTTTCATCAATAAAATCAAATACATTTTTATTTGTGATGATTGCTGAAAATCAGATATAGAGTTAAACTTTCTAAAAAATGAAGTCATAGAAGACCAAAAATGCAGTCCCTTCTTCTCCCCTCAAAAGTTATAAGGAATCTAAATTTACATTTCAGATTAAGGTTATGAGGATTAATGCTGAATTCTAGGGATGGGCTGCTTTCTAACAGCTACCCTGGGGAAAGTGTGACAAAGTACCACAGAGACCTCTCTCTGTGTATTAAACAAATAGACTTTTAAAGTTCCCCTTTTCTTCTTGGTAAAGCTCAAGCTTTCCTACACTAACCACCAAGCAAAAATACCCACTCTGTTCTGCTTATCTTGACCTCATTAGCACCCTGTCAATTGTTTAAGAGATTCTTTTTCATTGTAAATTCTCTTTCAAACAGTACTCCCCCCAGACCGCTTCCCGAAGGGCCTTTAATTGTGCAGACTACAGACATTTGACAAGTATGACAACTACTTTGAATTAATGCTGCAAGATTATTTATGTGTTGCCTTAATTCTAAAGAGCAAACTTGATTATAACCAGAACCTCGAATTCCAGGATTCTATAAATGAGCTGCAAAATCAGCAGAACAAGATGGGCATTTCCAGCAAAGGACCATTTAACTAAGACATTTTTGAAGAAAAATGGCATCAAAACTTTGCCCATAGCAATTATAAATATGCACACTCACTCTCCAGTCACAAAGTAAGATCTTCTTAAAATCAGGAGCCCTGAAATACACCTGTTTTATATAGTCAAAAGAAAGGAAATACTTTTAGTTAAAAGAAGCTGTGCTCTACACCTGTGCTTAAGCTACACTGCACTGATTATGAAATAAACACAAATTTAAAGTGGAAATCACAGTGTGTTGGTTTGTTTTTTTTTTTAATTTCTTTTTTTTTAGTGCAATTAAATGCTTATCAGAACACAATCTAGAAAAAGGAAAATTCTTGGAGGTATTTAAGAAAAAATGTTATACTGGAACAAGAATGACTGTGAAAAAACTGAAGGCTAGGAGTTAGGGAAAGGTTTCCTTCAATGCTAACGACTGCAGTCTCATTTCATTTCCATAATGCTGTTCTTGACATGTTCAAGAATTTGACTTAAAGCACGTGACCATGAAATTCCTCATGTTTCTTACTGAATTTGAGCACAAAAAGTAGTAGATAATTTTTTTGTATGTTCAGGTAGTCAGCTCTGAACACCTAAGGAAGAGAAAGTGTAGGGGAGAACAGTGCAGCACTTCTAGAGTACCAAAATATTTTATAGAGACATCCAGATTATTACACTACCACAAATATACAGCTGCATCTTGGAGGCAGTAAATCAATTAGTTAATAGTACATTGCACCTCAGTATATTTGCCTAGGCCATGAAAGAGTTGAATTAAAATAATAAAATAGGAAACTATGAAGAGTAACCTTGGGAGTCCTGCAGGCAGTGAATCAACACCTCAGCAGCAGCACGGCTGGGATGTGTGATAAGATGGTTTCCCCAGGCATCAAGTAGAGCAGCTCAGAGCTTGGGGGGAACCCCAGTCACCCAGTAAGGGATAGGAGTCCCTGCCCTGGCTCCCTTAGGGCAATGCCAGGAGGGAGTCAGCCCCACAGGCTGGGGGTGACACCCACCTCTGAGTCACCAGGAGACTCTGTCTTGAGATCACCTACGGAATGAGGGGTCAGTGCTGGGGGATGCTGGCTCCTTACAGGGAGAAGAGCAAAATTTTAATATGGGATGTTTAGGGACAGTATTACACAGGAAAGGGAGGCACCTGGGCATGCAAGGAGCAGAAACAGCACGTGGATGGACTGGAGGGATTCAGTGACTGTATGTGTAGACATGTTAGCATGTGTGTGTGAGCTGATGGGTGTTAAGTGTGTCAGATACTGAAGCAATCCATACGGTGTATAAATTAATTCATGCCTGTATTTCCCACTAATGAACCTTTATCCTGGTCAGCCAGAGAGCGGAAAAGGGTGAAGCCATAAACACTGCTTGGGTTTGTGTGAATGCTGTGTGTCTGCCTGTGTCCATCTGTGCAGCTGGCTATGAGTATGTGTGTATATATTATATATTGTGTGTGTGCCTCTCTACTAACTAGACCTGGAGCATGAAGGTGGGACAGCCTTGGTTCTTTCAGACTGCTGGATACAGGTATCCCTACAAGGCCAAAACATAAACCAGTGCTGAAGGATATTCAGCACATGCCCTAAGCTTTGTTGAGAGAAATATCCCAGTTATTTTTGGCCAGGTAGAAAATAAACTGGACTCTTTTACTGTGTTGCTATTACACAATCAGCTTCCTTTTTTCTGTTCTTAATGGTGTTTTCTAATCTGTGGTCCTGTATTCATATGCTGCACTTACTGACCTAAGAGGTAAAAAATTTTAAAATTAATGAAGTTTAGAACTCAAATGTCCTAAAAATGGAAATTAAGTCTCCCTACAAGGCAGTCTGTAGCAGGACACCAGTTTTGAATTTTTTTGTACTTAAATGGACACACGCTCAAATATATATGCATATGTAGATGTACACATATATGTACCTATGTAGAAAAGAAGGGTGATTGATGAAGAAGAATACCATTAGGCCAGGAACTGCAGGTCTTTGGCAAAGGCAAGGAATTTTCAGGTTTCAGGTCAAGGGCAGATTGTTCTAGGAAAGCAAGCCCACCACTGAGAGCAAACCAAATAAAATTAAAACAGACTACATTCTGTGTTTAGTTGCTTAGCATCGCTTTATTTTTCAGTCTGAAAAGGGCTCCAATGTGTCAGGCGAGATCACCTCCCAGCATGATGTGACCTTCCTTCAGGCTGGTCACTCAAGTGAAGTCAGAAAGTTTCTAGGGCACTTAATTTTAACTGGAGTAGTTTGAGGCTATTTTAGACCCACATTATCAACTTTCTCTGGCATGGGTTGCACAAGCATTTCCCACCAGGTTGCTCTCTTGATTTCACTGTGAATCACAGCAAATGAGTAAAATAGGGAAAAGCTAATGTAGAGGACTGGTATGTGAGTTTCCAGGTATTAGTCCTGTGAAATAAATTGTTTTGCTTTCTTCCGCTAGCTACATTTAGTTTGTTCACTTCTGTTTATCTATTCAAATTTCAGCTGCATGGAAATAGCTAAATTAGCACCTAGCAGTCAGTAAGGTTTGAATGAGTTACTGAAGATTGAATCTTGCTTGGGTTCCCACTTAACCAGGGATTCAAGAGAGATTCTGATCTCCTTCCACTCAGGGTCAGCTGCTGCCACTGACAATCACAGCCCACTACATGTAATGAAATATGTAGTAGAGACAACATGAACACAGCCAGATACATCTGGTTGGATGCCTACTCATCCATGTGCTGAGCCAGCCCTGTTCCAGCCTTTCAACTGGGGAAAGTATCTTCTAGGAAAATTCATGGCCAATGGGATGTTAATGTAAAAAACCCGTGTCAATTATTTCCACACATGCATTTGCCCAGCTACAAGTAGAGTTTATCTTAGAAGTTTAATGTCTGTGAGGTGGACAGGGGCTTCTCAAAAACTGAGCACTTCCAGGTATTCTTTTGTCTTGTAAGATGAAAGCTTTTCTTCCTGTCAATCTAACCAGGAGGACAAACACTGAGATTTGAAATAAGCAGTAATGATATAGCTAATAACTTTGAGCAGAATAACCCCTATGATTTGTAAGGCAGCCTTGTTTTCCTCAGTCATAAGGAATTCAAATAAACTGAGCACTATTTAAACACAGACAATGGATTTATGTCAAAACCAAAGCACAGGAAAGAAACGAGATGTTATTTCCATTGTTGCTCTCAGTATATACAAACAAGAAGAGAACTTACTACATTTTTAAGATATCTATTCCAATATGCCTTTCAGTGCATATGTTATACACACTAATCTATATGTACATTTACTTTCTCTCTTGTCCTTTCATAAACATTACATAAATGTCCTTACATTTAATACTACATTAAAAACTCAAATTTATTTTAACCCTGTCTTTTAAATAAGAACAAGTCTGAACAATAGGAACCTGTAATCTCCTATTTAATAGTCATATAAAAGATAATAATCACCTAGTAGTTACAAATTGCAACTCCAAGGCAACTGATTTTTTTAAAGGGAAACTTGCACTTATCTAAAAGGTATATTGTGGCTTCATTTTAAATTTTCTTAGAATCATAGAATGTTCTGGGTCAGAAGGGACCTTAAATATCACCTAGTTCCACTCCTGCTGCATGGGCAGGGATAACTGCTATAAGATCAGGTTACTCCAAGCCCCATCCAGCCTGGCACTGAACACTTCCAGGGAGGGGGCAGCCACAGCTTCCCTGAGTAACCTGGTCCAGTGTCTCACCACCATCATAGTGAAGAATTTATTCCTAAGAGCTAACCTAAATCTTCCTTCTTTCAGCTTGAAACCATTCCCCCTTGTCCTATCACTCCATGCCCTTGTAAAAAGTCCTTCCCCAGCTTTCCCAGCCCCTCCAAGTACTGGAAGACCTCTACAAGGTGTCCCCAGAGCCTTCTCTTCTCCAGGCTGAAAAACTGCAGCACTCTCAGCCTGTCTCCAGAGCAGAGCTGCTCCAGCCCTGGGATCATCTTTGTAGGCATCTCTGGACTCACTCCAAGAGCTCCATGTCCTGCTTGTGTTGGAGACCACAGAACTGCAGGAGTGTCTCACCTGAGCAGAGCAGATGGGGCAAATCCCCTCACTCAAACTCCCTTTTCATCTCCCTGCTACCTTTCTTTCCATGAGAATTATAATTATACTACAACATATACTTTATTGATCACCTCTACAAAACAAGGAATTTTGCCTTTAGATGGAGTCTTTAAATAAAATTAACAGTTAAATGGAGGACAACTTAGTATGTCTGCTGTGTATGAAATGTTCATGAAGTTTATGACATTTAAGGTGAGATTCTGTAAGTAATTTCTTTAAGAGTGACAGGAAAACTGAATCTCCTCAGAAAAGATAAATCCATTCTGTGTGAATATTCAGCAAGTTTACTTTCCTTCCAGCATTTGATGAAAGAAAAACTGGAGGTTTTTTGGTTTTTTTTGTTTTTTTGTTTTTTTTATAAACTGCCACTATTGTTCTTAGATAAATTCTGGCTAAAATAAAATCCGAAGGAAAAACATCCCTAAAAGAACTCACCTCTGAATTCAGAGTTACTAAACTTGCCCCTTCCTAGTTCTACAATACAATTTCTTAATGAATAATCAAATGTTTTTATGGCTTCATAAAGTACCTGGAGAACTATGGTGAAAGATACTAAATTATATTGCTATTGAAGTAATGTTAACAGATTTGCCACCAAGTTTTCTTTTCATTCATGGAATAAATTAAATTAAATCCCCTCTCTCTGAGGAAGCCTTCTGCACACAGCCCTCAGTTTCACAGCAGTGGTGCAAGAAGTGAAATCCAATGACTTTGGCATTACTATGGTTCACCATAATTAGTCTTCAATCAACTACTGTATGACTGAATAGTGCTCAGAAGCAATGCTTCCTTTTATTTCAAGCTGATTGGCAGGCACATTAAGCACCTTCTTTTCAAACCACCACTGCAAAAGAGGCTGGAGGAATGAGAAAAAAAAAAAAAAAAAAAAAGAAGAAAGACTTTCTGGTGTGCACTCACAACAGCAGCAGATTTCCCTACAACATTCCCAAGAAGAGAGAGGGGCCTTGTGTCACAGCCTTATTGAATGGCCCAGCTGGGGTGTGATTCCATTGCTCTCAGCATCACTGGCATCAGCATTCACGTGTTGCTTTTACTCAACATCCTGTCCTATCTCACTGCAGGGAATCACAGTCAGCAATGCAAGAAACTGCTTCTTATCATCAAGAGGCACTGGCAAAAGCTTGATTATGGAGCTGGATGGCTCTTTAATACATGTATTCAACTACACTATGCTGATCAAACAGAATTAGATAAAAGACAAAGAGACCTCAGCCAACCTGTCTTTCTTCAGTACCAGAAATATTTCTGTTAATGATTTTCTGAAAATAGACCAAACGGAAAAGAAGGAAAAACAAATATTGTTCCTGGTCAAGCACTGATTTAATTCAAGTGTGAACTTTTGCCTCTTAAGAGACTTCTCATATATTGTTTGCTAGATTTTTGAATTATAGCAGACACAATACTTCTATGGGAAAAAAAAAAAAAAAAAAAAAAAAAAAAAAAAGAAAAGAAAAGAAGAAAGAAAAAAATTGCATTAAAACATCAAAATCTCCAAACAAGTGTAAGAGTATTGTATTTCTATGTTTGTCCTCAGATTACCATTTGGAGCATTTCTGTGTCACAAAGCTACCTACCTACTTATTACTGCACTTCTTTTTTTTCTTCTTGTTCTCTGACAGGTATTCCATTTCTCCATTTTTTTTTGTGTTTGCATTACTTAAATTGACCTTCTTTTTCCCAAGAAAAAGAAGAAGGTTAAGAAGAAGGTAAGCTGCCTGAAACGACCTCTACCTTTGCAAGCTGTCATTAACTATTCACCATTTGGCTCCCAACATGTCAGGAACTACCTGTTCATTTTCATATTTTAGGATTATGCACACTGTTTCCCACAATGGGAGTAAGATCATTTCAACTCAAACCCACACGTTACTGGCTTAACTTGTCTATCCACCTGGAGATGGGATACAATCTAGGTTTTCAGCCCTAATTCCTAGAACGGCTTGGTGGATCTCTCAGAACTATTTCATTATTTACAGATATTCACTAGCAGTGGACAGGAAAAGATAGAAAAAATACCTGTGAAGAATCAAGGTTAACATGTTGCTCTTCATATTTCAAAGACATATGATAACCAGTGACAGGATAAACATGAGGAGTTGCTGAACATACATATTTGGTGCTTGTTGAATGTGTGGCGATGAACAGTGAGACATGTTCTGTCTGTCAGGTAGGATAGTTCAGTTGAAAGGGATCTACAGTGATCATCTAGTCCAACATAATTATAAAGTCTGTGTGGTCCAAACATCATCTAATCCAAAAGGAACAGTACAACCGTACTTTCTACTAAAAAGCAAAGAAAATATGATGCACAGAAAAGAACAGTTCTTGTTTCCACCATTAATTAATTCCTTGTAAACCAAGAGCTGAAGTATTCACTTTTTTCCTGCTGCTGTCATTTATGTTGCTTCCGTAGATCCTAATGCATAGGCTGTTGTTTTTTTTCATCAAACACTGTCTATTCCATATCAGGTGGAAACCAAAAAGTGTAGTATTGAATATCATCACAAGCCCTAAACCTGACACACTTGCATCCTTGTGCTTTACTCTTTTTTCTCATAAGGAGGTCAGTGACATCCTGTGAGCTCTCCTAAGAAAATTCAAAAAGTCATGTCTAGGCACTTGCTATTATCAGTGCTGATATATAGGTCAGTATAAACTTGTAAAATGCTATTTTTTATAAGTCCGTTCTGGCTGTGTGCTTGAAAATACAAGGATTATCTTGGATAAGTCATTTAACCATTCTGTACCTCAGCATCCATACAGAGGAGAAAATGCTGTAAGCAAAATAAATGAGAGCTGTGCTTCAGTCCTTGTTTGCCAAACCTCACCTTAAATCACCAGGTCCATTTCCCAAAGGCACAGCCTAAAAATCATATGGCTAAGTAGTGGCCATAATACTTATAAATTATAAAAGCAGGCATAACTAACAGGACCCCATATGGGAAAGAAAAATGAAACAAACCACTGAAGCATAGATAATGCAGGGTTTGCTTCCCCTCTCATTTGTAACTGCACCAGCAGTCAGAACACTGTTGTGTACAGAGCATCACTTTTCTTCTCTGCTCCCAGGGCAAGAGTCAAATTTTTCTCTGTGTGATGTCAGGTTTCCAGAAGCAGTGTTGCCCAAGCTGCCAGCCTCAAGGACAAGAAGTTAAACAAGAACATAAATGTCACACTATAGGGAGCCTGTATGTTTTCCAAGCTAGAATTTAAATTGAAAGGCTGCAGGATGCAGACCCCCATCAAGGCCAAAGATTAAAATATAATCACTTCCATGCGTGCTCTGTGTATAATTCTGCAGCAGTGGCCTGGCATGAAGTTTCCTCTCAAATGAGATTTCTCAATTAACAAAATAGCTTTTTCTGGCAAGCTAAGCATTACTGTGTTCTTTCAGAAGCTTCTCTCATAGCATGAGCAAAACGATACATTATCAAAGTCAATTCCTTATTCATTAACTGCAAACTGAAAAATTCTTCATAATGCAAGTTTTCACCGAGTAGTATATGGTGGAAACCATGCAATGGGAATACCCTCTTCCAGAACTGTGAAGCACAAGCAGCCTATAAACAAGGCTGAGTTATCACCAGAAGCCCTAACAGATGCCAACACATATCTTCAGCCCAATTCAAAGAATCAGATCTCTGTGGGATGCTTTAATTTCCATTCACCATTAATAAGCTTTCCTCATCTCAAAAGTAGGCTTCTCCCTAGCCTCCCTCACCTTTACCCTAGCCTCCAACAACAGGCACGCATGAGTTTCTTCAGCTACTGTAAAGGGCTCCCATAAAATCAGCTCCCTCTAGCTGGTAAGGATTCATATCACCTTTTCATAAAAAGGCTCTCTTCTCTCACCTTTCATTTCCATTTTCTTACTTGTTTCCTTCTAATGAAGTCTTATCTGTGTTCTTTACCAGCTGGTGCATGTCCTCTGAATTCTTCTCACACATCTCTCTGCTCCCTTAATTCCTCACAGCATGCTCTTTTTGGATACTTCTCCTCATGAATATTTCAGGAGACTTTTTTTCTGAGTTACTGTTTGATGAATTAGTTCAACTATTCCATTTTCATTAATTTATTGTTTACCATATCCTTCTACTCCTATAATTACTAATGAAATTTTTGCCTTCTCTTCCCCTCTCTGCACATCATATTCATAACACAAGAGAGTGAAAGCCAGAGGTCACATTCATTTCTTCAGTAACTACTTTGCTTTCCATTTTACCAGGAAAATCCCCACCACATCAGCAACACAAGAAAGCAACCTGATTTTACTCCTGTATAATTTAAAACTGAAAGCGATGCATCACAGAATAATGCAGAATGGAAATGGATGAGTCCTCAGACTCCTAGGGCAAAGATGACTAAGCTACAGCAAATGAAAGTGAAAACACTACAGCTGTTTTGTTCCTGGCCTTTGTGGATGACAGGAGGCACTCTGTGAAAATCCACTGGCCTTATAGAGGAGTTACTCCATAGAGCACAGGCTTGTGCAGGTGGTGTGGTTTATAGATGGGGAGCTCTCCTCTCCCATTTCCTTGGCCATTATCTCATCCAGTTCAGCACCTGTTGCTGTGCTTGCCTGTTTGATTTTCCTACTTAATTTACAAAATTGAACAGCTGCAATTCAGAAAGCAGGCTCACATTAAAGAATCATCTGAATTAAGCAGAACTGTGAGCAGGTGTTGATTTCACTCTTAAACATCTTCCCATTTTCTTTCCCTACCTGAGAGGAGGGGGTGAAGGAAGGCAGAAACATCCTCATTTCCACTTTTTTTTTTAATTTTTTTTTTTTTTTTTTAGTTACAGAGATAAATCTTCCAGGAGATTAAGAATTCCACTGATGGATTTGAAAGTAGCTGCTGCTGATCTGCTTTTGCAAAAAAGAACACATCTTTCAAGTATGAATAAAAATACATTGGTGGAAGGAAGGTGAGGAAAGAGTGGTACCATATCTCTGAATTTCAGAAGTTAATAAGAAATGTGATTATATAACTTCAAAGCTATATTTGACCCAATTCTCCTCCGAAATCCCCTCAGTCAAAATGCCCATGACATCTTAATTGACGTTCTCACATGGTCACACGCTGACTGCAAGGGCAAAAGCCAGGGATATATCTATATAGAGTCAACTATTGAGCTCAGTTGCTCTGATCCCAGGAGGTACCTGAGGAACAGTGGTGTCAGTACTCAATGGGGCCTGAATACCAGTGTTCTGACACATGTTTGCTGGATGAAGGCATGGAATGCATCTAAGAGTGGGCAGGGAAAAAGAGCTCTGTTGGTCAAGGGCTGTAATATTTATTTCAGTGCCAGAGTGATCTCATATTCTTCCTCAATTTAGCAGAAAGGAGATGCTCAGCATTTGCTACTGGGCAATCAACAAAAAGTCTGAACAAGATTGTATTCTTCTCTGTTTCATGAGCCAATTCTCATTAGACAAAAGAAGAAGAAAAAAATATTTATAAAATTAATGATTTTTACTGGCAAAAAATGGAGACAAATAAAACAGGGTCTTCATTGGGTTGTTTTTTTGCTAGAGGAAGAAGAAAAAAAGACCATACTCTAAAGCTGAAGTGAATGTCATCTATACATTTTTGAATCTTTAGAAACATTAAATCCCAACACCCTGAATATGCATTCCTTGTATTTGTTCTGTAGATGAGGCACTGAAACAGAAAACTGAAGTTGCTGTGGTGTCATTACTCATATCAGTAATGGAACCTGGGCTTCCTCAGTGTTCTGTCCCTCTACTCCCACCCTCCTTGTCACATATGGTGCCAGAATGAGCAACCACACTGTCAACAGCAACTAAACAAATTCCCCAATAAGCAGCCACAGAAAAAGGGAAAGGATCTTCTTCACCATGCATTTTTACAACTGCTACATTACGCAGGTTGTCCAGATGACTTGGCAGCAGCACTTTGCCTTACCTGCTTTGCAATTAGAAATCTTGAAACCTAGTAATTCTGACAGACCACAGATATTCCACAGGAACCAGTGCAATTTATCCCAGGAAGCTCACACCTTGTTTTTGTATTCAGAGACCTCTCAGGTGAAATACCTGCTTTTGAAGGACTTGTAATAAACACTTGTAAGATTTAATCCTTAAATTTGCATCTTTGACAGAGGCAAAGCAACTTACTCAGTTACATATTGCATAAACAGAAAGTTCTTCAATAGTAAGACATGTATCCCAAACAGATGTCCAGTTCCACCAGTTCTCCATGACCACCCAGGTTGCTACTGTGCCTACTCAAGCACCAGCTCTGCTCCACTGTTTCCCAGAGCTTGGAGATAAAAGCAATCATCAAGAACACAGAGGATCCTATAATCATAGGTTATTGTCAATTCCTGCCTCTCCTATAAGGTGTACTAAAGGCAAGGAATAAGGTTTTCTGTAGTATGATGAACTCAGTCCTACCTATTTAAACAAATCCACTGTGCCTGAATATTTTTTGTCCTTGCAGACAAGGGGAGGAATAAGAAAGATATTTCAGCCTAAAGACCTGAATCTAAAAAGATGTAGCCTACTTCATGGCAGAAGGATTTAAACCTGCAGGGTTGTGAATCCCAACTACTATGGGTACCTAAGGCCTAGAAAGAAGCAATATAGCTTTGTATTGGATAATTTACTCCATACATTTGGAGTATTTTTTTGCATCCTATTTTTAGTTGTCCAGATTTGCAAGCATCAGATATGAATCCCTGCTACAAATTCTACCAGATGACAAGATGCATAATGAAGAATAATGATGGAATTCACCAGCAGACTCTCTTATATGATCTTTGATCATATTTGAAATTTAAAAGACAAAGATTAACTGTTTAATTAAGAATAATAATTTTAAAAGCCCTTGAACAAGATTTGGACTTGAATACTATGATACTATGATGCTGCCAATAACCACCACTTTTAGTATCTTCACCAACCTGATTTTTTTTTTGGTCCAGGAAAAAAAAAAAAAAAAAAAAAAAGGAAGAAAAAGAAAAGAAGTATTATAATTCAGAAAATGAAAGAATTAAATTTTTAGTTTGGCTTCAGGCAAGTCATCTTTCTATCTCAAAAATATAGCTGATACTGTCCTTCTGCTTCAGTTTTCTCCATTTAAAAAAGTTTTACAGGAAAGGAGATATTCTCAGCGTTAGTACAGACCATAAGTAGTTAAATGAGGTCATCTTGTACTTTAGAATTTCAATATTCAGACTTCAATGGAAAGAATGATCTAGGTGTTACTAAAGAAATTGGAACAAAGGTAAGTTATTCCAAAACATATGCTGTTATTTTGCTGCACTGTCTTAGAAAATTATATGCCTTTAAGGAAAGTGTTTAACCTGAGTGACAAAGTTTGCACTCCTCAAAAAGGTTGTGTGTCAAATTATTCCAATTATGCCTTTGCCCAGAACTGGACTCAGATTTAAGTAGCTGATTAGACTTCAAAGCAAATGCACTAAAAGCTGTTCAGCTACAAGGAAAACTTTTAAGACTTTTTCACTGCAGGCTAAATCAAAGTATCTTGCTCCCAGACACAAAGATGTTAGATATATACCTATTCATGTCTTAACACTGAAACCGAAACAGTGGAATAAAAAAAGACACCAAGTTGCCTGTTGCTTCCCAACTGCTTGTGCCCTCTCAGTGTGCTTGCCTGCGGGGTGGTATCAGAAGCAGAAAAGGCCTTGACCCTATGTAAGGACTGCTCAGCAACAGGTAAAACATCTCTGTGTTGTCAGCACTGTTTTGATTACAAATCCAAAGCATAGCACCCTCCAAGCTACTATAAAGAAATGTGACTCTTAGGTGTGCTGGAGCCCTGCTTTCCTGGAGATGGCTGAACACCTGCCTGCCCATGGGAAGGAGTGAGTGAATTCCTTGTTTTACTTTGCTTATGTGCATGGTTTTTACTTTACCTATTAAACTTTATCTCAACCCATGTGTTTGCTCACTTTTAATCTGATTCTCTCTCCCATCCCACTGGGTGGGGAGTGAGGGAGTGGCTGGGTGCCTTTGTTGCTGCCTGGAGTTAAACCCCAACACTCCACATAGGAACCACCCAGCACCATGCAGAAGATCATGTGACAGCAGTGCTTAGGATAGCAGGCCACACTAAGGATCAATGCTGATCGCAGTGTGACTCCCATGTTATCACACCTCTAGTTCCCCATAAACTCCATTTCACAGTCCCAGTATGTCTCAGTCTTCCACAAAAAGCTAGATTTCTCTTTAGGCTGGAAAGAAGATGAAACTGGTTCTGACGGGTCCCATGCATATGTATTTTTGCTACAAGCTGGAAGAAAAAGTCAAGAGAATTGCTGGAAACAAGTGTGACTTTTTCTATTTTTTACATGCTCTCTATTCCCTTGCCCTCCTCTCCTTACAGTAACCTTGTTAATAAAGGCAAAGTTAATTAACTGCACATTCTGTCATACTGATGAGAAAAGATACAGACTTCTCTAACTTGGTCCCATCGGTAAAGAACAGAGGAGGAAGCCTCGTTCATCTTGCAGAAGACAAAGATGTGCTGAAAAAAAGCTCCTACAACATCTAAACAGATGTTTTTTTACACTGCCTGCAAAATAAGATTGGTGCAACAGTCAAGCTAAAGCACTTGTCAGTCTATCTTAAAATGTTCAAGGCTGTAACCAAGGGGCTCATATTACTAAACATGAAGTTGAATGAAGAAACACATCCCTAATAAAAGTAAGAAAAAAAAACAACTGTTTTGCCCTCAGAAGGCTTAAGATTACGGAGCAAGAGCCAATATTGTTGTCACCTGAGTCACAGAACCACTGAGGTTGGAAAAGACCTCTGTAGATCATCTATTTCTAATGATCTGTGCTCTCCTTTAGCTCAGACAAATGTTACCTAGAGTGCTACTGAGAAGTTACTCAGTCAGGATTTCAATAACTCCAGAGACTGAGTCTCCTTATACTTTCCTAGCATCCTGTTCCTGTGTCTGATGAAAGTAATTTTTTCATTTTCTTTTTTTTTTTTTTTCAATGGACTGTGCAATTTCAATCAGAACCTATTACCTCTTGTCCTTTCCACTGGGTGCTGCTGAGAAAAGGTTGGCTTTGTCTTCTTTACCACTCCCATCATCCATATGCACTGATTAAATCACCCTGAACCTTCCCTTCTCCAGGCTGAGGCTGCCAGCTCTCTCACCCTCTGCTCAAACATCAGACAATCAAAGCTTTTAATAGTCCTTGTGGCACTTTCCTGGGTTTGCTCCAGTAGACCCGTGTCTCTCTTGCACTGGGGAGCCCAGAACTGGACCCAGCACTAGATATGTATCTCACTAGTGCTGAGCTGATGGGAAAGGTCACTGCCACCAACCTACTGGTGGTGCTTTTCCTAATTATGCCTTGGAGGCTGTTGGCCACCTTTGCTTCAAGGGAATATTGCTGGCTACGGTCAACATCAGAATCTTGCCCTTTCTTTTCTACCAAGCCGCTTTCCAGTCCAGCTGAAATACCACAGGATCACCAAAGAACTATTTATTTTCCTTCTATGCCCTTTTCTTCTCCTCCCTTTTGTATATTGTTTGGTTTTCTGAAATGTCCACCCTGAAGTAAGAAGCTGACTACCTTCCTCTCCCCAGCCTTTGCAAAGTCATGTGTCATTCCTGGTCAGTAATCAGTGCCACAACAGAGCCTGTTGTTTAGGCATCCATCATCCCAAAGTATTAATTGTGACTTTTGTTTTGATATATTTTTCAGAAGACTGATGACTCATTGTCAAATCCTCATCTTAAGAATGAGACTGTTCACGCACCACTGTGCACAGTGGGGTTATATTATGTGATGTATGGTGTTCTTTTAAAAGAAAACTTATATCTTTCTTTTACCTAACCATGAAAACTCCAGTATATAATTTTGTACATCTATTTTCCCACAAGCAACTACAGCAAGAACTTCTAAAAGAAAACATGGTACAAAATAGAAAGAAAATATCTGGAAGCACAGAGAAACAGTTCCATTCTCAGTTGAAAACAAGCTTTTCCAACTTCTATATTATTTCAGCTGGTCTGGAGATACTCATGAGCATGATGTATGATGGTTCAACTACTCTCTCTTTTCTACAAGTACCTTTGTGATAATTCCATTACCATCCATTCTACATTTGACCTAGCATCTCTTGGCTACAGTCTTGTTCTATGCTATGGTCTGCAACCTTCCAATGGGAAAAAGAAAACCAAAAAAACCTAAACAAAAAAGCCCAAACAAAAACAACAACAAAAAAAACCTAACAAAAAAACCCACAAAACAGACAAACAACAACAACAGAACCCCACCAAAAAACAAAAAAACCTCACCGCACGCTTTTATTAATCTTTGCAATTTTGGAAAAAAAATTATTTACAGATATAAAATCATTTCAATTCTGTAAAAATGTGATGTGTAGGAGTTTGAGGGCTTCACTAGCATCAGCCTGGAGTTTGTTTAATAATGCAGCAAAAGCTGTCTTCACCACGCAGCAGCGTAACCCATAAATAAACCAAGGACACATTTTCATATTAATTATAGTCTGAAAAATTATTTTATTGGGACACTAGTAACACAGATAAAAACACAACATCAATAGTTCCATACTAGTGCAGGTGGCAGAATTATTTACTGCCACTGAGCCATGTAACTCCTAGATTCCTTAAATTCATGCAGAGGGAATACATCTTTCTGCATTTGAGATTGAAAACAAAAGTACTCCAAAGGAAATAATTTCTTATAAATGGCTACAGGAGGCAAGGGATAGGTAGACTTTTTGCTCACTGTTCAAATGCAGTGCAAATAAGAGATGATATTGTCGTGAGAATAATTTCACAAGAGGAACTTTTATTTCCTCTATTTATACCATTTAATCTGTTATTTCTTTTAAAATGTTGAATACTTTGACAAAGAAGCTAAACATACGATTAAACTCCTCAGTTCCAAGAAAAACTCATTTTTCATTTGAGTTCTACAACTACTAATTTCGTTTTTTCTCAATACTTATATTTCCTCTGTGCACCCTCTGCAGAATGCAAGTCCTTTCTTTCAACTTCTCACTATGAATGAGTTCCCCATATTTTACATGGGACACTTGACATAAAAGATTCTGTGGTGAGCTTCTTCAGTATGAAGAAGAGGATGGGGAATTTATGTAATCTTCAATTCTTTTAAATGAATCCCTGCAATACATATGGAAGTTGAAGATCAGGCAGATGGAAAAATTTTTCAGAGTACCCTTGACACGAAAATTACTTTTGTGGGAAGTATCTATGCACAGCTACAAGATACATAAGAGCAAAACCTGCTTTTGATAATTATTAAAGTCTACAGAATGAGTGATGGAATGCCTTAACTGCACTGAAAAAGGTGAGGACAATACCAGGGCAGTGATGTCAGCCCTATTTTCCCTTCCATCCTACTTCAGAATTCAAGACACACTGTACTCCTCAATGATTCATGATTTTGGAAAATACAGTTAACTCAAAGCTAGAAAATATGTGCCAAATGACTGTTTTCTTTCTCTCCTATCAAAATAATTGCATGGCTCTCTGAGGCATCTGAAACTCCAAAATATAGTTCAGAGTTTTAGAGCAGAGCTGAGGAATAAAGGCACAGTAAAAAGAGGAATAAAATTGCATTTTTAGCATAAAAAACCCAAAAAACTCAGTTGCAGGCAAGAATAAGAATAATCAGTGAAGAATTATTTAGGAGAGGCAAAGGTTGTATAAAGGCCTCTTTATTGACATCTGAACTAAAAATGGAGAGTGAGAGGAATAGCAAATGACACCTGTCTAATTAGTTTAAAGTACTGGATTTCTTCAGGTACAAGTGGGTAATTTTTAATGCACTTCAGTATCCAAATTGCAATATTGGCAGAGAGAGGACATAGTCTGACACTCTTGGCTGGTTCACACTCAAGTCAGAATTACAGCAGGGACTAAAATAAACCTGCCCTCAGTGGTCACATTTTGTGTCAATGAAATAATGTAATTGGCCCAAAACAATACTTTGCTTTAATGTCTTAATTTAAATTTCTTCCTTTATCTATGTTAAACTTTTAAATGGAAGACAGTTTAGGTTTTTGTTTTGGGAAAACTTTTCGAAGTTTGAGATACTTAAGAAACTCTAGTATAACAAAGTTAATATACTTTATCTTTCTGAGGAAAATTCTTCCGGTCAGCAAGGCTTCCTAAGCTACCTTCAAACCATAAATCATTGGGGTTCTCATCTACTATAGATAAAAAATATTATAAAGCTATGTATCTAAGCGTTTATTCAAAAAAAAAAAAATAATCATATCTCAGACATTTGGGGCCACCTTCTGAAAACCAACTCTCCTCAGGGAATCATCAATTAGAGTGTGGTACCCACAGTATATGCTAATAAGGTCCATTAATATTTTTTATTTTAATGAGTGATCTGTAAAGAACCATAAAACCACTGAAAAATTTTGTGAAGCATAGAGTGGTGACAGAGAAAATAATTATGATGAAAGATCAGTCAGGATACACAATCTGATGAGTGTTGTGGGCTACACTGTGGGGCAGGTGGGAGTCCAGACCTGTACACTCTACCCCTCATTATCCTTCTGTAATTTATGCTTGGCCCATGCTAATGCAACTAAAATTATACAGTGTGACTTCAGACAGAACCAGTGGTAGCTTGTCAATGTCTATATGTATACACAACCTTTGTTTTAAATAGCATTGGCAACCAAAAGAAAACCAAGAGATTTACAATTGATGCAGATTTCTTGCTTGCTGTTTCAGACACTGAATAGTTTTTCTAGGTTGAATGCAACTATGGAATGAAGAAATTCATAAAAGAAATTACTGCTAAAGTTACTGTGAGTCTGCAAATGGAGGATGTAAAAAGAAAAAAAAAAAAAGTAAAAATACTGGGATTGCACAATTGTTTCAGAGATAGGATGCTGAAAAAGCCCTAAAAATTACATTAATATTTCTCCTATCTCATTTGTTTTATAACTGAGGGAGAACACAGTAAGGGAAAGACTCTGAAATAAGAGAAAATTGTTTGACTATTTTACTGGATTGAAAGGAACCAGGAGTTTCAGAATTAATACAGTTCTACAGTCTGAAAAAAAAGATACTAGTAATGCACTTACAAGTTAAATAGCTTGCTAAGGGTTAATGATATCAAAACCTAAGCATGTAGAAGTAGAGATCTGTTCATTTCAACCAATCAAGGACAAGCAAAACCTAAATTATTATCTAGCTTTCAAAGCCAAATGTAACCTTGCTGCAGCTCCCTTTTAAGGCTAGAAACTGCATTCTTGAATGTTCAACTCTCACCAAAAATCCAGAAGACTCCATTTGTCATTTTAAATGGCAAAGGATTCCACATAACATTTTTTCAGTTTCTAACCAAGCAATTTCAACTCAGTGATATCCAAGATGTTTAGGGCTTGAAATATTTTTTTGTTGTTGCTTTTCTTTTTACTTCTGTACTTTGAAAGGGCATATGGTAAAACATCTTCTGTTAACCAGTGTTAAAGCCATATTTTTCACCTCACTAGGAAAAAAATATAACAAAATGAACTTTGCCCTAGGTAATTCAATTCCACTTCTGAAGAAATCAAAGAAAATTCTTCCATGCTACTCAGTGAGATCTCATTTTTTTTTCTGAACACCCTACCAGCTATTTTTTTGTATGTAATTTAATTATTTGATACACCATATTACTGAACAATATTAAGACTATTGTAAGACAGGTTCTCAATTGCATGAAAGAAAAATCATCATTAGAAGACTTTCACATACTCTTCACCAGCTTTTTAACCTGTAATATTGCAGCTGATTTTCTGGTGAACTATGGTTTTTCGCCTGGGGGTATTACAGTATCCCTGGCTGTATGACTGGAACAGCTGGCACTGACTGGTGTAAGCCCAGGCTGAATTTTTCCTATGCTACAGACAGGGGTTTAAACCAGTAGAAATTTACAGCTACATAAAATTAGGCACCATCCCTGTACTAAACAGTAATTTTCCTACTCTAAAATACATATACAGAAGGGAATTTATTAACAGGAAAAAAGGGACATGGGAAGAGATTGTATCTTCTGGTGTCCAGTGCCAGCTATAACTAAAATATCACAAAGGAAGAGAAATGAAATCTTGCATTAATTTTGGCATGGAAGTTAGAATGCATGGAAAAGCAGAGTATCTTGGAAATCTGAGGAAAAGTACAAAGTGTATCCTTCAACTGACCACAAGAGAGAACTCAAACCTTGCTAGCTTTCCTTCAAGTATTAGAAGGTGTACAGTACCTCTGCATCTGCCAAGGTTATGTATGTTTATATGTATACTATAGATTTTAGTCAGTCAATGCTTCTTTTTTCCTACCGGGAATCCAAATCTGTTGAGAAAGTGTGTTCACTGCTAACCCACTCTCATGTTCAAGTCCCTTTCTTAATGCCTACGCCCTGCCCTTTACACTTGGTTCTGGTAAAAAAACTTGCATCACCACAAGCTTCTCTTCTTTAAGAGCTATCCAGAGGGAATATTACTTTCAGTTACTCAAAATTCTGAAAAGCCTTCACGTCTGACAATATACAATAATATGTTCCGGGTGTATGAAATATGAGCCTCGGGAGACACCATGATTATCGACCTAACATTATTTTGAAGACCTTCCCTGGGCAGCAGTGCAGAAATAATTCTGTAGGAAGCAGTGGAGAATGATTTTGCTGAAACTATGAACAGCAGAAAGAAAGTGGTAGGAGAGGGCAGAAGAACTGCCAGTCAATAGACATTTATGTGTTCAGCCTTTTCTCCCACTGTTGTAAAAAAATGAGACTCTGAGTCCCACATGATACAGTGGAAAAGCTAGAATAGCACTGGGGAACCACTGTCTTAAAAAAAAAAAAAAAGATTAATTAAAAAAAGTAATAAAATAACTGTCAACAGTTGTGGTTCAAATACATGCCTACATACTGGGACTTCCCAGGGGATAGCACCAACTCATGGGAAGAATGGAACTGGTGACAATGGAGGAATTATACTGCACTACCTATCACTCCACCTATTGCACCTAAATGCTTTTGGGGAACACAAGGATAAAATCCCTAAACTCCAGCCTTCTAATAGAATTGCACTTCTGTGAAGAAATATCTCCCATATCACTAGTACTGTCCTATTCTACCAAGATAATGCTCTATTCTCTGGATCAATAATACTTGTTATTAGAGAATCCACATTGAATCCTATCTGTATCTGGTGTGTTTGGTTGCTGATGTTACCTTGAAGAAAGGCATGACAATCAAAAAAAAAACAACAACCCAGCATCAAAAAACTTGACAGAAGGAAAAGCCATCACTTACCAGGAAAAGAAGCTACGAACGTTAATAATGGCTATTAATAAAATAGAAATTATCCTTTATGAGTAACATAATGGAAGATTATTGGTAAACTAACGTACCTGTGCTCACATATATTCCAAACTACCCCACAGGCAAATGCCAGAATTTCTTCCCTTAACATCAAATTTCAGATTTGTTGCAATCTTCATTTTGAAATAGAAAATTCACAGATGTACTTTGCTGATAACTTCAGTAAAACACACCTGAACAGGATATTTAATGGACATTTTGGCCTATCTTGGCTAGATTTAGTAATCATTGTTCACAAATTATCAGCTCACATCAAAGATGTAACAGACATTTCCCTTGCTGAATACCATTAATGCCCAACAACTGTTGATAAGATAAGCATTGTGAGGAATTATGTCTTTGGAATGTATAAATGCACATCTGCTGTAGAAATTTTGTTATTGTTGAACAGTGCTAAATATCCATCAAAATGCAAACAAGGTACTATGCTTTTACTATTTTCCTTAAATAAGCATGAGAGAAGTTTCAAGAAAGCAGTAATCCATGTTCATCACAAACTAGTTTTATCGCTGTTGCATCCATACTTTTATTTCTCCCTAAACTGAAAAACAGACCAAATGACCACGTTACTCATATTTTATGTGCCAGCTGATAGGAAAATAGAAAATACTTTTGTATACCAAAGCATGTTAGATGTCTGTAGCCCATTACCTGTTGCCCACCAGTTTTTAATAAAAAAAAAATTAAGCACTACTGCATAGAATAACATAAAATAACTGGCATTAAATCAGCCACATTATATTGGTAGTTGGAATATTTTTCCCTGAAGAAGCCTTTCAAGTCTATCTTTTTAACATTCCTTCTACAGGTATCCCTGGGAAGAAACCAGAGGTTGCATATTAGAGAACTTCTGTCCCCAGATAACACCTAAGCAGTAAAAAAGGGACTGTCTGCTCAAAATAAACACATAAACAATCTAAACTTTGTGAAGATAACTTTGAAATATGAAGCAATTCAAACCTATTTGCACTATGACAGTTGCACTCTATTTTTGCATCAGCATTCAAAGATATGTCTGCATTTATGTCAAACGAATCAAGTGAATAACACCCATGTACGTATAAGTTTAATTTTCAGACCTGTTCCTTAAACATTGTCTTTTTGTCATTGACCATTTTCTGAGGAGGGCAGAAAAAGGATTATTCTGGTTGGAACAGACCTTTAAAATCATCAAGTCCAACCATTAATCTAACTCTATTGAGTCCTGTGCTAAACCATATTCCTAAGAACATCTGTCATCTTTTAAGTACCTCTTGGGATTCTGACTCAACCAGCTTGCTGGGCAGCCTGTTCAAGTGTTTGATAATCCTTTCAGTGAAGAAGTTTCTTCTTACCCCAAATCTAATCCTCCCCTGGTGCAACTTGAAGCAATTTCTTGCCCTGTTACTTGTTACAAGGGAGATGAGACAAATCCCTCTTGTTACAGACTCTTTGTAGAGGTAGAAGGTAATAAGGCCTCCCTCAGCTTCCTTTTCTCCAGATTAAACAATCCCAGTTCCCTCAGAGGTTCCTCAGAGGACTTGTTCTCCAGACCCTTCAGCAGCTTTGTTGCTTGAAGGTGCTAATAAGCAGTGATGGCTGCACAACACTTATGCCCCTGGTTATCAGCACCATGGGATTTACAGGGAATTTATCCTACAGAGTTGTGCAAGGCCACAGAAGGCCTCTGGAAGGGGAACAACCTCATCAGCCTCCACACTGACTCTATATCTGCCTCCTCAAGCCCCTAGGAAAAGGAAGCAGCCAAACTACTGCTATGGCAGGCAAAAAGGAAAATGGTTAACCAAACCTTCCCTTGCTAACACTCTTTGGAAACTGAGGTGATGTCAGGAGAGACATAACAAGAGGTTCTAGTCTGTTAAATCAGCCCCTTCACCACAAGTCCTGGAGGACCCCTGCCAGGTTACTCTACTTCTCCAGGATTGCAGAAATCCTATTTTCTCCTTCCGCTTCATCCATGCTCATCTGTGTCCTCAGCACAGCCAAAGAGCCCAGCACTATCCTGACGACTCTTGCTTCTGTGAGGACCAAATACTGTGTAGTACAGGCATTTTCAGTCAAGGAGAAAGAGCTTTCAGAAATTGTTTTGGAATTACAGAACCAACAGGTTTAGGTTGAGCATAGGAACTACATTTTGAATTGGTGTATAAAAATGAGAGGAGGCAGTAACTTGAGGAAAACAAAGATAATTTTCTTTGCCTATTTTTTTCAGGGAATAGGAGTTGGAATCAGTATTTTATCCCGTTATCACTATAACAATACAAAAGACACATCATTGTCACAAGATACGATGGCACCATTAACATAGGACAGCAAGTGCTGTTATAAAAAACTCCAAACAAGTGCAATGTCACCTCAGTCCTCTAGAGAACAGTTTCTTCAAGCTGGTTTCCATGCTTCAGGAGAGCTTTAGATGTTTCAGACAAGTCTCTCACTCATTCTCTGTAAACTCCTGACATACCCTTATGTTAGCTGTAACGCTTTTGCATCTGAAAACTTCCATCCCACCTTATGTACTTGTTGAATCTTGTGCTGAAATCATAATGATCCTAAATATCTTATCTCACACCAGATTCTGTAGCAACAGACAAATTTCACAAACACGTGATTATTTAGCATCAGGACTGGGCAGAAGAAGGGTAGATAATGGAAACTGGCTTTAGTTGCCCAGCAGTTGAACTAAAGGAGAAGAATGCAAAGTGCTTCCTTGCCAGACTACTTCCAATCAACAGCACAGTCATTCTGGGCAGAGTAAACATGATCTGAGAAATCAGAACTGTATAAATAAATAAACCTGGATAGGCTACTGCAAAGCTCCATAGTCCAAGCCAGAAGGAATAGATTTGTTCTGCTAAGGGTATGGTCTCAACTTCACCCTTTAGAAGCAATTAATCTCCCTTTAAAATGAAACATTAAGAAACTCTTCATGATATTGCAGATGCACCAAATCTGTCAGTGATATGGTTTAAGTATATCTAGCCTTCCACCAAAAAAAATTGTTTGTTTTATTTAAATGTAGAAATTAGATAGCGAGCACTATTTTTAGTAGTAGACAAGACAAGTAGTAGAGACAAGAGCAAGCACCCTATCTGTTAATTAAGCTTTCTATATTTCTCCTTCTGAAGCATCTGAGAATGTGAAATAAGCTGCTAATAATTAGCACACACTTCTAACCATCTTTTGAATTTGGTATTTTATAATCCTACTGGAAGACTCAGTATTTGAGCATACTCCTTAGCTGGCTTTGCTAAGGAGGCTGCTCTTCCCGACTTCACCTGTGCCTGCTAAAGGAAGGTATCATGTTAACTGAAGCTTTAATTCTGAAAAAAAAATGATCCCATAAATCTATGAGGAGTTGAAAACAAACATGCCTGCAAATGGCCATTTTTGAGACACTGCTTTCAAATTAAGGTATAGGCCATTAAATCTTGTGTCTGTGCAATTTTTTTTTTTTTTTTTTTTTTTTTTTTTTTTTTTGGCATAACTGTAGAGAACCAAGTCACAGCACATACTCCTCAACTTTTTTCCCATGTTTCCATTTCATCTACTCTCTGCTAATCCCCACTGTAGCATGCTACAGTAATAAAATCTATTATTTTCATATAGCAAGTGACAGGGAAAAAGCATTATACTTTTGGAGGACACATTTATGAGGTAAAGAGAGGGATGTAAGATGTCACTGGACAGCACTGTCATGAGATATATGCCCAATTTAGAATGGAACACATTCTTAAATGAGCTTAGAAGTCACAGAATCTAATTCGTTGTCCCATTTTAAAATATCCACAAATGCAAAATGATATGTGTGGTAAATTTTGTAGAAATAATTTGAACTACTAATAAAGTGCATGTTTGGAGAATTTTAAGCTTTAACACAAGATTCTTGTGCACAGTGGAAGCTATTTAACATCATATATCAAATCAGACAGCAATGTGACTAGATATAAAAATTTGCAATATTCTAGAAATGGATTAATTCCAGCAGCATACCTAGGGAACCTAGTAGCATACATTTTAGCTTCAAAATTAAATTATTCACTTCCTCACAATTATTGCTATTCCCTATTTCCCTGCTACATACTCATGGAACAAATTTTGGGGTTTTAATTTTAACTGTTTTTCCAGTCTCGTGTTTTCCATTTTAACTCTTCTTTTCTCTAAACCTTAAAAATATTATGCCAAGTTTTGTTGTGTTTTTTTTCAGTTGAAACAACAAGGTGAGTAGGCTTTTATTTTACTATGAATTAAGCTGTCTCAGCAATGATGTCTGCCTAGAGTTATGTTCCTTTACATTATATGAACAGATGCTGTGATTGGTTCAGAGTACTAAAACAGTATCCTTGCCAGAGTAACCTTATTTTACCTGCGGTGTCAGAGGGAGGGAGAGAAAGAGGAGGCCCTTTTTGCATTATTACTGTGCACCGTATTGGTGAAGGGAAATAAAATGAAAATATCAAAACAACCTGCCCTTCAGGCTTGTTTTTTTAAGACTACTTCAAAAGCAGATGCACTATTACCACTGCATACCTACACATGTATGTCAGACAAATAGCAAGAGTTAAGTACAAAAAGGTTAAAACAACCTTATAGCCTGATGAAAGAAAGAAAATTGCTTGGACAGATTGTGGAATTTGGACAGCAAGAGCCACTTTTCAGTATCACGTCGTTGAAAATTCAAGGATACAAGTCAAGAGATAAATGCTCCTGGCATCTCCTTTAATATTTTGTAGCAGTTCTGTTTAATTAAAATATAAATTATCTCATTACTGACACAAAGAATACCTATATTAGTTAACAAGTCCCTCAGCAGAATAAGAAACATAAAATAGAAACCAATTACAAGAAGTCTGGAAGCAGGCATTGATCTAAAGAGAGGATTATAATTGTTTGATTAGGATGTGTACAAATGCAGCACTGCGAGGAAAGAAGACAAACAAACAAACAAGCTGACTCTTGAAAGGCAAACTCTCTTTCTTTCCTTGCTCATCCTTTCTCAGCTACCTGAGAAGCAAAGATCACTGATCCTTTGAGTTTGGGGGGTTTGTTTTGGTCTAGTTTTTGGGTTGTTGGTTCGTTTTTGGGGTGGGTTCTTTTGGGGAAGGATGTTTGTTTTGTTGTTATTGTTGTTGCTGAAGTTTGTGTGGAAATAGCATTTTTCCTTTCAGAAAAGTAGGATTTAAGGGGAGGTTTATAGCCATGTAAAAATGGCTGAAGACCTGTGAAAGGCTTCTGAAGCCTTAAAACATTCACAGTCGCACCAAAAGCTCCCCTCCATACCCACATAAATGGCCGGAAAATTGCATACCACTGGGATCTCAGTAACAATGTTTTTCCATGTATTTCTCCTCTGAACAGGTAGTCTCCAACAGTCAGTGAGACTTCAGTTCCTGCTCCATCCTTCAGCCATGGTGCTCCTCACACTTTGTGTCAGGACAAAGCTGTTGTCTCTGTATTAAAGGTGTGGCTGATCTGAGGCTAGAAACTTTAATAACAGCCATGACAAGTGTCATACTCAATAATGTCGCACATAAAAGGAAATATTCTTTGTTTACCAGCTTTTTAATACACCAGACAGCTTAAAATCAATAGATTTCATTGTTTTCCATGTCAGTTCTGATTTGCCGAGTCTAAGAGAGATGGAATACAATTATTTGCTTAAGGAAGAACCAGAATTTTCCCTAAAGTTTTACCGCAAAGAAATTTTACTTCAGAACATTTGAGTTCACTGGAGGGAAAGGTGTTAGTACTACCCTGTGTTTTCCTTGCCCCAATGATGTGTTTCTGCCTTCTTCAGAGCTCCTAAATCATCAAAAGTGTAGCTACTTTCATAACCTATAAAGATCACTGGACATCTCAAGAGAAAATAGAGAATTTTTGGATCAGATTTCTTGATTAAAGAGATTGGGATATAAAAGCTGTTACTAAAGCTGTATTAAAACTCAAACTTACTCCCAAACCTTTTGAGGTTCATAAGTCAATGTTCCTGGAAACACACGAAGACCAGCCCCCCCTTCATCAACAGACCACTAAACTCATCCTGCCCCAATAGCTCAAGCATGGATTGCCCCTTCTACCATAACTTAACAAACTATTAAATAAGAGAAGAAGAAAAAAAGAATAATAAAAAAAAAATGCAGTATATGACTGTGAAACATCGTATGCCAAACCAGTATGTGCATGAACAGAGGAGAAGAAGAAACACAAAAAATACATTGGGGAGGACTTATTTCCCATCAGTTATGGAGAAACAGTTCTTGTTATGATGAGGTAACTTGACTGCCATTCTATGAACTGCATCCTTTGAATTGCACAATTCTGTGTTACACAAAAGCTGACCTTTTCAGTATGCTTTATGAGAGTTTCAGTATTCTTTATGGGAGTTTCCTGGACATTCAGACCCTTTTCCCAAAGGTTAGTCTGGTTATAATCAGGAAGGAAAAAAGACAGAAAGTTGTTCAACAAATAAAAAATCTCCAGATCTCCTCAGTGTCCTTTATTTTTAAAATGATTTTATTTCAGAACTATACCTGTTTCCAAGAAGCAGAAACTGCTCTGTTTTTTGGAAAAATAAAATCTCGTGTCTACAAAGATTCACATGTCAGAAAAATATGCATCTAATTCTGTACATTTGACAGCATTTGAAGTTGCAATAGGTTGGGTAGCATACCTCTGACAACAGTCTGCCACAAGCTTCCAGAACAATTATACAAGAAGTTCTGTAATCAGCAGAGTTAAAGATCCCCATTGTGTATGGCTTTGTCCCTCATAGTATGAAGCCCTGATATCTAATAAGTTACAATTCCTATGGGGGCAACTGAGGAATTCTCTGGTGTCTAAAGGCTAAGAAGACATTTCTTTGAAATAATAGATTAAATGCTGAAGAGAGAATTGAGAAGGAATGACCACATTAATTCTTCTTTCCTTTGGAAATGAAGACAGAACAACTAGCTAGATGCATTTGCAGATATCTAAAACTGAAATACTACCTTTAAATTTAAATTCAAAAAACAAAACCACACAACAAATATGCATCTTCACTGGCCACCCAAGAAACTAACGAATTTCACAAGAGTGATGCTCATTTAAAAAGCCTAAAGAAGAGCAATATCATGAAGCAGTCTCTTAAGAGAAGGAACTGCTTTGAACACATAGTGACATATTTTGCTAGTGGCATATTTTCACTAGGTTTCTGTATTATGATCCAAGAGAGTAGTTCAGGAGAGTTTCCTCATGTTTTAGCCTCCTCTCTCTGGACTACCCAAATGGAGAGTGCTTAAGAATAGCATTCACTACCTCATTGCCCTAAAGTCAATTAAAATTTCCTAGACACACCCAAAAACACAGTCCCCACAGGTGGGCATTCACTGATAATTTAAATAACCTGTGTAAAGCAGTTGAATGGGGATCTGCATTTAAACACATACTCAGCTTCCCCATCTAATACAAAATTTCTTTTCAGTCTGACAGCAAGGTCAGACAGAATTCAGATAAAAGTTGATGTTCAAGGAAGAGTCCCACCTATCTTACCTTTAATGACTTTAAGAGAGTAGATTCTGATATGTTAGAAATAGTTACTATTAAGGTCAAATCTTCCTGCCTAGGCAAATAGTAAACCTTAATTCAGCTGTCATAAAACAGTCCACCAGGTGATTTTGAGTGAGGGCAGTCAATATCCTGTGAATGCAGGAAAAACCTTACCCTTTTAGCTGCAAATAGAAAAGTTATTCTTAAATGTTACCTAAAATAGCCTGTTGATAAAGGAAATATGAAATTGTTTTAACCTCATATAGTGCAACACTGTCCAATGGCATCATCAAATCTTGGAATACTAAGCAGCCAGTGTTTGCATATTGAGATTAACAACGAAATACCTTATCTATAGACACAGTTTTTTGCTCTCTGGCAAAAATCATAACTGTAGGCAGATTAAACAGCAAACATACATCATTCCAGAAGTAGAATGCAATAAATGGAATTAAGAAGTAATTGATGAAGTGCTGAATATAGGAAAAAAAAAAAATAAAGCCACCCTAGACTGTTAAACATAATGATGCAGATAAAACTTCCATTTCAAAATGGAAGTTTCCTCCTGGGAGGAAATCCTAAAGTAGTATCTCTCCATATTCATAGCTACAGTTTAGCAGTATATCAAGTCTGATACACTTGTGCTTGTTTCTCAGCATTCCTTCTGAGTGGCTTCTTAGAAGTGAGCCAATAAATTGCTTTCAAGAGAAAAATGAAGCTGCTTTCACTCCCTCACAGATACTTGAAAAACTTTACATCAGTACAGCGAAGGACCCACTCACTCAAGAGAAATACAGGGTTAAGAAATCTGTTTATCATCCCAAGAATGTTCAGTATCTCAGGAACCAGAGGAAGCAACAAAGTTAGACAGGATCTAAATCAGAAGAGAAAAGTATATTCACAATAGCAGTTTCTTTTATATGTCTGCAATCCTCAGGCTATCAGAAGACAGCAAAAACTATCAAATGACTGACAATTAATTGTTTCTTCAGCTTCAGGAAAGAGCTGTCAATTACAATCAGCAATTAAGTCTGGTTCTGTATCACCTGTTCTAGCATGAATTTGGAGGAAAATTAATATCTGTATTTGCATCATAATAATTTGTGCTACCAGACTGGCAGAATTCCAAACAGACACTTAATAAAACATTTTATTATATGCAAGTCTGAAATACTGTCTGTAAATGTGTAAAGCTCACATAGTAATGAAGTATGATTTCAAAACAGTCCAGTTCAGACCTAAGATCTGAAACTTAGACTGAAGGAGAATTACAACTGAATGCCATCAGATCTTTTGAAAATACGTAGTTATTTATTAAAATTCCACTGAAGTGGAAGTGGCTTCTTTGTGAGCTCATTTCCTTGTCTCTTTTCTTAAATGATAAAATAAGAGACTACAGAAAACGATTTGAATTATGGAAAATGAGAGGGAAAACTTTCCATCATTCAAGAGGGGGAGCATGTCCACATATTTGAGCTCACAAGCTTCAGAATATAAATTCTCTGGTGGGGCTTCAGTTTATTAAGTTTTAAAAATAGAAAAAAAGGCAAGAAATAAGATTTCTGAACCATGACAACATCACTACTACTAACAATCACTCATCACTTCCTTGCTACTTTGTAGGCCAGAAGTAGAACCTAAGAGAAAAGGGACAGCTGCAATATTGAAATACTTATTCTTGTAGTCACTATTTCCACATTTTGTTTTATCACACAAACTGTTCACCACTACAGGTTTTTATGCCAGCTCTAAGTGTTCCTTCAAAGCCTGGGGTCATTCAGGGGAGAAAAAGAGAGGATAGGTTTTTTTTGAGGCTGGCAAAAACCTTCAAAATATTTTCATTGTAAAGTAACAGACAAAGTCATAGATGGCACCTACAAACTACTATAGAACTATACAAACAAAAATTTTCTTATTAAAAAAAAAATGTCTAAAAAGCAGTTAATTTTTCAGACTAGACTAGTTTGTAGAGCTTAAAAGCAAGAAAGAAAAAATTAGATATACCTTACATCCTGTAATTTGGAATTAGTCCAGACAGTCTCTATCTGGATTCCCATCCTCTCTCCCCACAGGTGAAGATTTTCACAAGGCCAGCTTCCAGCTGAGGAACAAAAATGGTTTAGAATAAGACATGCTGAAAGACTACAAGCTATTAGGATAGAACAGAGATGAGAAAGATGCTGTGAGGAGAATGCTGGAAGCAGCACATGAGATGAGCATTAACTCTACAGATGTGCAGAGCTGGTTGTCAGGCTTGTTTCTCCATTTTGATGCATCAAAGAAAATGGGTTTTTTTATCCAGCCAAGTGGCAAATAAGATGGAAAATTGGCACACAAACCATTTTGGACTTAAGATTCAGTTCTGCTTTGAGCAAAGGAGAATAATAATAATTTTTTTTTTTTTTTTTTTTCTCCTTACAAGTTCAAGCCAAGGATTTAAAGCACTAAAGTTTATTAACAGATTATTTTTTTTTTTAACCTTTACCACTGCCATCCAATCTGAAATAAATAGCTTGAAGGACAGCTGGTGAAAGCATGCTGAAGTTCATGAACTTTAAGGCATACCCACTGATTGTTTTTTCCCCTCTAGCAAGGGCTAGTTCTTTAAGACATAATGTTAAGTTATAACACAGAAGTGTCCTCAATACTAGTAACTACACCACATGGCAGTATTGCTTTTGGGCTTTTTTCAGGTTTTGTTTTGGTCTGATTTTTTTGTCTATTCGTTTAAAACAAAAATAGAAAAACAACAAAACAGATATAACCCAATGTTTATTGGTGCCATTTTTCATTAAATTCAAGGACAACCCCCATGTTCCAATTTTCATTCAAATCCAATCTCATAAACTGTGTTTCTAACATTTATAGAGTTGCTACAAATCACTGTACCCAGTTTCTGGAACAGTGAGTCTTGCAGAGCAAAGGCACAGTGCAGCCATTCAGAGAACAGTTTTCTGAAGATGAAAATTCCTGAGTCTGTTTGATAGAGTTCGATACCTCTGTTTGATATCTCTGAACACAGAGATATCAGGTACTTGTCTGATGAAGGCAAGAAGGATCCTCCTCTACTATGGGGTGAAACATGCTCAAGGAGAAAGCCTTGAGAAAGCAATGTAAACAATAGTAAGGGACACAGGGGTGGGGGGAAAAAGGAAAAATCTAATTAGTAGGCTAGGTTGCATAGCTACAGACATTATAGCCAAACCTCTGCACTTACATCCATTCTAATGGGAGAAGAACCAAATCCGGCTGACAGTGCAGTATTTGCATGCTGGGTCACATGAAAGAGTCCCATGGGGGGACGGCAAGGGCTGCTGCATATCACAGCTCTTCCAGCGTGCTCCTCAAAACCTGGGGCTCCAACAAGACACACAGCTTGCAAGGAGCAGGACAAATCAACTCAACTCCAGGTGGCTGACAAATTCACTCAACAAAATTGGTTGCATCTGGCTCTTAGTAGCCTGGATCTTCTCAGGGAATGAAATTTAAAAGATCTGTTGAAGCTAAGAGATTCTATAGGTAGATCTGTAGATGCTCTATATTCATTCATTTACTAATTTCCTTCATCAAGTGTTTCAGCAAGAAATGAAATAAAATATCTTTGTATTAAGCTATGCTGGTGTTTATGTATCAGAGAAAATCAGAATGTTCTTGAAGCCACAAAGAGAGAATTTCTGTCTTGTAAGAAAGTATTTAAGAGGTAGAGAGAATTGCTCTCATGTCTGCTCAGATCATGTCCATTAGGGGTTACTGTTGTGTTCTTCACTATGTGGAAAGAAACAGCACAGGAAATATAGAAACAAATGCAAGAGTATGAAGCAAGTGCAGAGGAACAGAGTAGGAAATAACAAATGGAGAAATATGTGATGAGGTAGAGCTAGGGGTCTATTAATATTAATGTGCTGCACACAGTCCTTTTTTCACAATTTGAAAGACTCTCTAGGTAAGAGGAAGCTTACATATGCTAAACTTCCTAACTGTAATTACAGCAGTTTTTATCATCCTTAAAAGATTGGGAGTCCCCAGATAAATAAGAACATCTGATTGTTCTTTGGAATCTTTTTTCAAACACGTACATAATTTATATTAACACATTTCTTCAGTAAATCTCCAGGGCAAACTCGAACACCAACTAAATTTAAACAAGGACTGTACTGAATGAAAAAGTAGACACCACATAACTCCCCTCTAAGTCTTCACTATGCCATCTTGTAATATCAAGGACATAAGAAGGTGGTAGCTTTCAAGAAAGACGAGGTACAACTGCTAAACTGCAAGTAAACTCCTCAATACCATGCATGACATTTTTTATAAGAGGTGAACTTTTTCATCTCAATCAGAATTCATCAGAAATCTCACTGTACTTTGATGAAAGAGCATTAGCTCAGCTAATATGCTGGCTAAAATCCATCTCTGATAATTACATTCTGAATACTTAAATCTCCATTGCCATTTTTACTGGCCATAATATGTTCTGTTCATCTATTTAAGTATCACCGTGCTACCTGAACACCTTCTAAATGCCCTTTAAACTTGTCCTGTGAAGACAGAGGTCCTCCTAGGAGGCATGGGTTCTTGTCTTGCTCACTGAAATGGGAGGTACTCCAAGGTATGGTACAGTAAGACCTAATGTTTGCATTTAAACACGCATGTGGAAGCTCTGGTGATCACTCTCTGCTGGGAGATACTCTAACGATTAGATTAGATTAGATTAGATTAGATTAGATTAGATTAGATTAGATTAGATTGGGATGTACATTCTCCTAAGTCTCTACATCAGTTTGAATGAAGTTTTCCCCCACTTCATGAAGTGACAGAGATTAAAAGAATATGGAAAGCTTTTTACCTGCAGTCAGGCTGGACCTTAGAGCTGAACTGCAAACATTAGATAGTAGAGGGCTTGGTGTTCCCTCCACTGTGTTATTTCTTTCTAAGGACACATCCTATGGAGAGAAAACATCTTGAGTTTGTCAACTCTAAAAGAATGAAATAGATTCAGAAACAACATCCCTGTGATCATACAATGTTGCACTGCTGCTCAGACAGCAACAATTTGTTTAATTCCCTATCGCAGCATCTATTTTTCTGTGTGATTTACTGTGCACTCTGAAACAAATGATATGGGTCATCCCTAATTCAGAAATCATGATTTGTTTTCTTCAGGTAGTCTTCTGTATTCAGTTGAGAACTGATTACTTGTAGTCTCTGCATCAGCTTTTGATTAGGATTTGATTTTGCTTTGTTTCTGCCTAAAGAAACAGACTATAAAATTGCAAATAATAAATGACATTAAATCATTATTTTACTACTTTCCCATCTTCAGTGTAGGATACAAAGTTCATATCAATCCCTGGCCCAATCAGATATTTAGAACTTTTTAAGAATCCACAGCTCAACATACCCGGTTCTGTCTAGATATTTCTTGCATTGTTAGAATGAAATGTGGCCCTCAGAAGATTTAATGAAGTCTTGACCAAAAATGTACTAGAACCACCATTTAAGAAACAGTAGAAAATTCAGAAACCCAGGAATAAAGTCATCTGATGTTATTAGTAGAAGAGGAGACCTTCTAAGTCCTGATCATTAGAGTCTGACTTATGCCTTGAAGCATGATGATTTATCTTTCTTCTGAAAAGAGACGGTTTCAAAAATATTTTACATAGATAACAATATTCACAGCTCCATAAAACTGTATCTGTAATGATGTTATTATAGTGAGTTTTATGGTTTAATTATGCACAGGGCTAAAATAGTTCCTTTTAAATGCCTGTCAGTTTCAGTGAATGTTTCCATGTTATTGTGCTATACGAGGATGCAAAGAGAAAACTTTTTGACCCTTTTTGCCCAAAAATCTTTATTTGTGGAAGAAAAGGAGCCATTCGTTTTTTTTTAATTATATTGCAATTGCACACACCAATTACTGCTGTAAAAAAAGCAAGCTTAAATATTTTCCTTACCAATGCTTTCATGCATGGATATCACTCCCCATCTCTTGTTTTCCTTACTTCTATGGGCTATTTTTACACCCTGGTATTTGGAAGCAGCAGAGAATCCCAACAGCTGTGGACTAGGCATTACGTATTTATATACTATTTGTTAGGTACTTAATTTCAATATTGGTTTTGATCTAGAAGTATTCAGTTTGGAAAAAAAAAATCCATATGTGTAGCTAGAAACAGGGATTTCTGTGTAGCAGGCTGGCCAAGAATAATTTCATGTGTTTTTTTTCCACACTGATTTCTTTCTAGATCACTGCAGACTAATGCAGTCTGAGAATTCTCAAAGCAGAATAATGTCAAAAACATCTTGTGGTAATACCATGCAGCAAAAGCTCTTGTGCTCAAGAAAAGAACAAAGTCTAATTGTTCAGCTTTGAAGTAAAATACCCCTTTTGTTCACTTTTCAGGCTCCTTCTTTCCTTTAAAAAAGGATACAAAGGGTTCAGAAGTTCTAAGGAAAGAGATGTCCAAATGCATCTCAGGTACTTTCTGTCACACACCAGTAATTCAAATCTTTGCTTGTTTCCCATTCTGTTCTTAACTACACAAGGAATAAGCTCTGGGTTTGATACATTGTAATTCTACATTATCTAAACCATACACAGTCATTCACCAGTTACTGAACTAAGACTGTAAAGTGCTATGTAAATTGATTTTGATGAAGAAAATGTCACAGAGCCATCAAGGGTTGTGAAGCAGTGAATTAGTACTGTGTATGTTTCAGCGAGAAAAATAGACCAGGATGTGTGGAACAACAGCCTCAGCTCCTCGTCGGTCTCAAAAAATGCCATTGCATGAGAAGCTTGTTCTGGGTTCAGAACAATCCTCAAATCTCTCACAGAGCAATCTTGACCAATATAGAAGTCTAATATTGCTTTAACATGTTTTTTGTCAGTGCTAAGGCTTTCTTTCTTTCACAACTACTGCAGCCACATAAGATGGGGAGAATAGGGAAACATTGAATAAGACTTGCTTCTAGTAGCATTAGGTTTCCTTTAGCTATGATCCGTAGATCCACTCATGCCCAAAGGTCCAAAATACACAGCATACAATGAGTAGGGACCCACAATGGGTATCTGTTTGCTGTATAATATATATGGGATTTGTATTATAGTATGGATGTAATGTTTGTAATGTTACTGATTGTGAATACAATTATTAACATCTCTAATTAGATAACTTTAAAAAAAAAAAAAAAAAAAAGGAAATAATATTTAGTTTATAGTTTTCAGAGGAAAAAAAAAAAGCAAATAAGTAAAAAGTGTTCTTACTTTTCTAGATATTAAAACTGACCTTAGGAAAGGGACAGCTTTTTATATTCTCATGTTTTATGTGTCATTTGAGCCATCTGGCTGGCAGTCAGAGGAACTGAACTGTCATTTTCTTTACTTCCACAAGAGAGGAAGGTAACCTGATTTTCTTACCATAATGTAGACTGATGGAACAAGACCTAAAAGCTTTTACCTGGAACAGAGCCTGGGAAGACTTCAGTGACAGCTTTTATGGCATTTCAGCTTCCTTCCCAAACAGGAGAAGTGGCCATCCCAGAGCTGGTGACAGCTCTTTGTTGCTTGTCGGAGAAAAACCTGACAAGAGGGGGCAGATGAGATGATTTAGCTACAATGCTTTTACTGAACCTAAACCAAGATTTTCAAACTTTTTCCATGATTTCTGAACTGCAGCATGGTGGTTTATAGGGTCAGCACAGTGCCTGACAAATTGTCAGCAGGTCAGTTCAAGATTTAGGCCTGTGCAACACTGCAGAATACAAATCATGCTTATCCTTACTTGCCCTGGAACAGGATTATGCTCCCACACAGATATCTCGGAAATATTTTCCCCTGCCTTAAATACCTTTAAAGTAGGTAGCAGTTCCTAACATGCTCACTCCATAGGACTACACTTTTATGTGCCCTGTAAGGAAAACGTTTATCTGGGAATACTCAGAAACATATTTCAAAGAGTAGGTCTACAGACTGCCTCAGGTTTTCTCTGTTGCACAGGTTCTCCAGCAAGTAGAATTAAACTCTTGAGATAATTTGCTTCCTTTCCTCTCTCTCCCCATTCCCAAACCTCACTTTCAGTTTGCAGGAACAGTATTATGAGGAGGAGGCAGGAAGTGTGAGTCAAGCAACTTGGGCTTGGGAAGAAGGGAGGGGTGGGGGAATGAACTGAGATCTGGCCATGTTTTCTCTTTCTCCCTTCAAATTATTTTAATTAGAATGCCAACACCACATGGGCAGTGAATCCTGACTTGCTGTGTATAGAATTCGTATTTCTCAATATACAGAGTATTGTATATTTCCACACTGAGCAGCAAGAGTTTCCAAAATCTTAGTATAGCTTTAACTCAAAATACCATAGAGAGAATATCTGTAGTCCAAAGATGCATCCTGTATAAGAAGGGAATCTTCCCTCATTCATTCTTTCCTTTTTGTCTTAATGCCTCTACCCTGCTAGCCAAGCCAAGATCTCTGTTTCTGCACCCTCCTGTCCATTTCAAGCTCCACTGGTGTAATTAATTTTGAGCATTTTATTTAATGCCCACATTGGTGGCTAAGCACCACTTATTTTAGCTGTCTGTGAGACACAATTCTTGTAGGTCTTAGTCTTCTGATAAATCAATATACAGCAATAAGAAAATTGTCAAATTCAAAAACTAAATTACTCTTAGATGAAATCTAACTCTTTATTTAAACAGATTCATAAGTGGACTACTTGAAAGTTACTTGTGCTAAAAAATATCAGTATTCTAAGGAATATTCAAAACTTTAAGCACTAGGTATCAAGAAAACCCAAAGTACATGTAAAAACGCAAACAGGGCAACAGTTCATCATCACAATGCTTAAAGCAACAGTCTTTTGAATTAGATTCTCTGTCTAATTAGCAAGTAAAAAAAGTTGTTATTTTTGTCAAAACCCCCAGAGTTTGACAAATGTAAGACATCTTTGTACTGCATGTTAATACAGATAAGCTTGAATTAAGTAATATTACAATAGTAACCCTTTGGTACTCAGGTGACTGTTGAAAATCCAAATTTTATTTGCATGGTTACTGCCATTATTTGCTTTTCTTGAATATTTAAAACATAAATTCATAACCAGATATAGCAGAATAAAAGTATACCACACATTTCTAAATCCTGTTAGAGTAGGCACATCCATCATAAAACCCAAGTCATGTCACTGTTGGAAGCTGAGTGATTGTTGGCATCTCCATCTTGTCAGCTGCAGCTGTTGTGTCACTGCCCATTTAACATCCTTCATCCCTGACAGTTTACTCCAGCAAAGAAACTCTCCACTCCTTTAGCATCTAAATTAGAAACAATCATGATCACCTTCCAGTAATCACTAGCTAAACTAGCACTTATTAGCTGATCACTTGGATTTTGGGATTGTTGATGCCCAGGAAATTTTCAGACTGCCATTCTGTTACAGGAGCTCTTTATGGGAAAGCTGAGAATATAGCTTCTGTCTCCTGACTAGCAGGAAATGCAACTATATGCAGTTTATGTTTCCCATGTTTAAATTAAATTTCCCATGTTCCCATTTAACTCTGATAGATTACAGAATATATTTCTTATGTATGTTTCTGAGTCAAGATGATTCATTTGTACTAATGATGCTGAGTACAATAATACCCAAATGTTCTAAATTCTTTATTAACTATTTCCTCACAGAATATGTACTTTGTTTCTCTAGTAATTTCCATAGAAATTCTGTTTCACTAAATGCATATACGCAAAGCTATTGTAAACAAAAATAAAGTTACATGCAAAATTGCTGGAAATTAGAAATAAGAAATTGTTCATGGGCCCCATGATTCTTTATACTCTTCACTACACCTTTTAACCTTCTTTTACTGGTAGCTTCACTTTCAAAAAGCAGATGCTACATTAACAGGCAATTCTAAGACACTGGAATATTTCTTATAATCACATTAGTTACTATAAAAAAGAAAGACTGACAAATCTTTTAAAACCTTGGGAACAAAGTTCACATCATCAAAACTAGGACAGTATTAATTGGGTAAATTTACAGAGGCAATCTTAATCACTGAAGGGAAGGAGTGTTCCTAGGAGGACTTAAAAAGACATTAATTGGCTCCTTCCCAGTACTGCTTATTGAGGAGAAAAATCAGAGCCTGTGGGACACGCTCACTGAGGAGAAGTTGAAAGTTGAAAAAGGGAAAAAAAAAAAAAAAAAAGAAAAAAAAAAAGGAAAATGAAGGAAAAGCTAAATAAAAGATAAATAGATAAATGAACATATTTGCAGCTAGATGTTGCATGAGAAAGACAGTTCTGCTCAAAATCGTCAGAAATTTGATTCCATTCAAATTCAGTGAAAAAAAAAGTGAAATTTCATGAAAGCAAGTGGAGCTACTAACAGTAGCATCACATCAAGGCTTCAAGGCTACAGCTTGGAGGCATCATGCCTTCTGGCCACTCAGAATAGAGTGGCCTTCTGGCCACTAGAATTAGTACCCAAAGCAAGAAACAGAAAAAGCAGAAGTCGTGTTCCTGCCAGGAAAGGAGATGTATTGTAGGATACATGTCTGGAACTCACTGAACAGTGGAAACAGGAATCAAACTGTTTTACGGAAATCAGTCAAACATCTACCATCCAATTTCTCCCTTGCTATCTTTGGCAACGTGTCTGGCACTGCACTACAAAGGGAGAAATGCTACTAGTTAGGTTTATAAATTTCCAACAGGAAAATTAATAAATCTGGAGCTTGTAATATCCCAGTCACACACAAGCACGTACCCCTGACTCCTGGGTTTGACAATGTTGTGCCTCCAGAAATGTACACTAATAGATCACGTAATGAAGTTACAGAAATCTCTGCTGTGGAAACAACAGACATCTCAGGCTTTAAGCCTGATTCCATTCATCTCTTCATTCTTCCATTTCCCCTCCTTTGCTGTGTTTTCAAACCTAAGCTATTCTCTTAGCCCTTCCTTACTGTACGAGCAATGAAAAAAATCCATGTGATGCAGGAGCCACCACATGTACTTTGACCATGAGCCAGCAATGTGTCCTTATAGCCAAGGAGGCCAAGGGCATCCTGGGGTGCATTACAAGGGGTGTGGTTGGTAGGCTGAGAGAGGTCCTCCTTCTCCTCTACTCTGCCCTGGTATGGTCACACCTGGAAGATTGTGTCCAGTTCTGGGCCCCTCAGTTCAAGAAGGACTGGGAACTGCTTGAAAGAGTCCAGCAGAGAGCTACAATGATTAAGTGAGCAGAACATCTCCCTTATGAAGAAAGGCTGAGGGAGCTGAGTATCTTTAATTTGGAGAAGAGGAGAATGAAGGGTGACCTAATAAATGTTTATACATATGCAAAGGTTGAGTGTCAGGAGGATGGAGCCAGGCTTTTCTCAGTGACGTCCAGTGACAGGACAAGGGTTAACAGGTGCAAGGTGGAGCACAGGAGGTTCCATGGAAACATAAGGAAAAGATTTTTCACTATGAGTGACAGAGCACTGGAACTGCTCAATGGATCTCTTCCAACCCCTAACATTCTGTGATTCTCTGATTCTGTTAAAGAAAGCTCGGGTAGGACTTTTTGCATGGGTTCCTAGTGAGAGGACAATGGATTGAAAAGTGAAGAGGGGAGATTTAGATTAGACACTAGGAGGAAATTCTATACTATGAGGGTGGTAAAACACTGGAACAAGTTGCCCAAGGAAGTTGTGGAAGCCCCATCCCCGGCAGTATTCAAGAGCAGGCTGGATGGGGCCTTAAGCAACCTGATCTAGTGGTAGGTGTCCCTCCCCATTGCAGAATGGTTGGATCTAGATGATCTTTAAGGTCCCCTCCAAACCTATCCAGTCTTTGTTTTGATGAATGATGAGGCAAAAGTGTGAGATAATTGCCAACTTTGGCCAGATGGGTGGAGTTTACTTGGCCTGCTATCATAGAATCACAGTGGCTGTTAGGATAGGAGGAAGAAAGACAGCAGATAGCTTGGTAAGGGCTACAAAACACAAACAATTTCCATGCCAGAGTGTGAAAATTTAGGGCTTTGCTGCAGCAACAGCTGGAGCAGGACAGCCAAGGAGGCTGCTGTAAGTGAGACACAGCTCAACAACAGTAAGTGGTGTGCCACCAGAGTGCCACCTTCTCAAGAGGAACCCAGAGTGGGGGCAAGGAATTGGCAGTGTTTGGCTCCAGCTTGAACACAAGCACCCAAGGGTGAAGTTTCCTTTCCTTTAGGGGAGGGAAATGAGAGAGAGGCATCAGCCAGTGAATCATCATGATGTAGTTATCCTCCTTTCTTAATGCTGGGGGATACTTCTTCAAGCCCCATTTTTTGTTTGTTTGTTGGTCTTCCTTCTACTGTCTTGTTTTCACATGCCAGTCCTATAATTGTAACCCAGGTGGCTGAATCCAACGCAGGGACGGTGTCAAACCAAGAGCAGCGCAGTGCTCTGAGCTCACTCAACACAGCCATTAAGTGTGTTACTCAGAAAGCTCTGGCACCAATATTAGCAATCTTCTATTTTAGCCTTCTGTAGGAGCAATTTTGTTTATCTTCTGTCTGCATGTGGAGAGCAAAGAGGCAAAGGGTAGGCATGATGTGGCCTTCTTTACTCACCAAGTGAAATGGTGTTTGAAACAAAAAGGAGTATGCTGCTTGTTATCAATATTACACATTCATTTCTCTGCCTGTGGCAGATCCCACAACTTGTCAGTGTTTCTCTCATAATAAATAATATAGCCCTTGAATTAAGTGAACACAAATAATTCATTCAATATAATATTTTAAGTTTAGTTGTGAGACTTATGGAAATATCAAGAATAAAATATCACCTTGACTTTAAGATTTTGTCCTCAACCAAAATCCAAGTCTATGTTATTACCAAGATAAGAATTTTGTGCCTTGATTTATTTGTAACTGGACTACAGTGAAGCAGAAGATGAGTTGACAACCCCAAGTGAACAGCTAAGTGTATGAAAAGGCATAAGGAGATGCCATAAGACAAATGAGAAGTGAGATTCAGGACACTTTTCTTGTTTAAAATAAAATTTGGATGAAATTACAATGCATAAGTACAAAAAAAAAAAAAAAAAAAAAAAAAAGTCCACCCAGAAAGCATAGTCATTTGAAAGCACTTTATCCTGGATCCACTAAAAGCTTGTAAGGCACCCACCTGCCAGCCTGGGATTTGTCTGGGCAGTCAACTTTGGTTCCTGATCACAAGGAAATGCATCTAGTTGAAAGGCATTAGCTGATGCATGCCTGAAACACGACAGGTCTCGTACCAAGTGCAGGCAGGTGGAGGCTTTCATTAAAGCAATCAGACTCAGGATGGGTATGCTCTGTTCAGCTCCAGTCAGGACACTCAACACTCTTCCAACCACTGCCTCTTCTCTTCAGCTTGTGTTCTGAATCCCACTTGTGCTGCAGACAAACAACAAAATGGCACTGCAAAAGAAGAAGAGGAGGCTGCTTCTCTACAATGCAATATTTACATGAAAAAGCATGAAATTCAGTTCCCTGGTCATCTAATATAAAATTCTGCTAGAAAAGACATCTTAGGGTACAGCATTTGAACTTTTTCATAACAAGTACCTATTTTTTAGGCATACAGCACCTGTGTCTTGGGTGAATAAGTATCTGCTCCTGTGACTGATTCTCTAGACCACCTGAAGTACCTAATTGAAGAAGACACAGAAGGGAGTATATTCGTTTTTCTGAACACCATCTACCCACCAGGTGTGAAATGTCAGCAGCTTAGAACAGTCTCCAAGTCAAACTTAAAGTTCAGTCAAAATCTAGGTAGACACATAGCATGCTCACAGACTAAAATAAAACTATGACTTGACAACCTTGATTATTTATCTTTCGTTAATGAAGGAAGATAAAGTAAGTTTCACAGTAAAGTTTTCCAAGTGCAATATCTTGCTGAATATCTGCCAGAATACTTCTTGACAGCTAGTTAGAGACTTTTTTTCTGAGCATTATCGGGGAATGATGGACTAAAAGTTTGAGTGTACACATTTACTTATCTATATGCAAACATACTTGTTATTGTACATGAATATTTATGATTATCTTCAAAATGAACTCTTCCTTGTACAAGCTTGCATCCTTCAGATTCCTGTGTGTACTCATTTAGTGGCACTTTCTTAAGTGATGCTGTGTTACACACCATATTACATATGTATGCATATTACTATAATTATTACATGGCATGCATGTAATAATTGCATACCATATATGCAGTTTACATAGCTGATTCTAGAAAAACTCATACTGCTACAAACATGCAGCCTGTGTTGCAAATCCAGTGCAAGAATTGTGACTTCTCAGTTATAAATAGCTCTATGAATGGGCCTTTGAATAGGCTCATCAACTTTCAAGTTTTTTGATTGTCAATTGATTTACTTAATCACATAACAAAAATTCTTTATATGTTGCAGTCCAGAGATTTTGCCTTTTTAAAATATATGTAACTTCTATCTCATAAGGAAAATTACTGAAATGATTTATCACATACAGCAAACCTGTTCTAGGAACTTTTATTTGCTTTTAAGTTACTCACATGTGTACATAAATACAAATATACTGAAGGGCAGCAATTATTTGCACTGAAAAGTTAAACACAAGGCAGGATGAAGTAGGATTACAGTTGTTTATGTTGATTAAATTCTAACTTGAAGAGCAATCTTAGTGACACAGCCACTCATTATCACTTTTCCTTTCAGGTTTCATGACATATTCAGGATTCAAGATGGTCATAGTTCACAGTTTGTTTTTCCTTTTTTTGGTGCTTTGTATTATGTAACTCCTGAGGAAATGCAATAACACAGCTGGGATAAATGTGGTGTTTGAAGAGAGGCTGTACAGTAGGGTATTTGAAGAGTAGAAAACTAGATTACATACCTGTCCATCAGGTTAAAAAATAAAGCAAACAAAAACAAAACAAAACCCAACCCAAACAAAAAAGAACAACTCAAAACAGAAAACACAAAAAAAATCCCCACAATAATTCTGAAACCGCACTGGCTAGTGATTGCTGCATTTATTCCTAAGGATGCCAAGATAAAATACTAGAACCATTTTTTGGTTTTTTGGTTTGCTTGTTTCTTTCTTTGTTTGTTTGGTTTTGTTTTTTTTTAATAAACCATGTTTATTTTTGTTAGCTTGAGAGGTAATTTGAAATCTAATATTATTGTGCCAAGTTTCTAAATATATGCATTTGTGTTGCCTATGACATGAATAATCTGATTTAGTAACAGGATAAATTTTCATAGAAGATACATAAACTGAGGATTACATGGGAGGACCACATTAAATTGATTTTATTTTTAAATAATGTTCTACTAAAGAGATATTAATTTGAAAAATGCAGTCAGTTCTTTGGACGGAAGTATTCAGACTTGGCACCCGATTTCTGCTCTGAAATATTTAGATTCAATTGCTATCTAAATATGTTTTATGTCACACCTTATACACATTTCCAGTAATCTGTCTGTTTGCTTGTGTAGGCTACACCCATCATCACAGGGTGTGAATGCTTAATGAGTTTCTCATCCCCACAAATCAACTATGCAAAGGGAAGAGCTAGCAGAAGCAAAGTCTTTTAACTCGAAACATAGTGATTGCATTAGACAAAATGCAAAGAGATAAAATACAGAGCCGTATACTCAAGTGCTTCTGCAAAAGCAAAGTATAAGGGGACACAGACAAATGACAACTCAAGTACAAATTAATATTTCATGTGCTGCTTGGAAGATGTCTCCTGGAGACAAACTCCAGAGGGAGCAAATACATTTTAGTAAGACCATTTTGCCTCAGTCTCTATATATCCATAGCTTGCTGCTGCTGCTGTGTCAGACACCACAGCTAGCAGGAAGCCATCAGTAGTAACTAACTTTGCACATAACTTATGACACCAGGAAGAGAAAATTTTAACTATAGGTGCTGGGAACTGGTTGATGTCTTGGTAGCTGGATTGTTTGCCAACATGTCGTGGTTTGACCCAGGATGGAACCAATTTTCTCGTAATTTTACTTACCCAACACTATGGGAAGAATAGAGCTAAGGCATCTGATGCTTCAGAGTCTAGAGCCTGAGACTGCTGGGGATAATTAAGGAATAAATTTTTGCATGAAACATACAATACAATTTTATAACTGTGTTGGTCAGAAGTATCATATACAAACTAACTACTAAATGTCCCATCAAACTATCAACTTTTTTTTTTGTTTCTCAGAAATACAGGTCTCTGACAGACATCATTAAAGTTTCAAAATCAGTCATGTAAGGTGGTCAGATGGGTAAGCAACAAAGGCTGTTTGAAGAACTGATAAATACCCGAAGTCAGGTACCAACAGACAGCTAAAAGAGGGCTGCAAGATGTTGATCAGAAATTCTCTTTGCTCTCTTGATCAATGGCAAAGTTAGCAATGCCATCTGACTGCAGTGAGTGTACTCAGCAAGATTAATTCCTCCATAAACTCAGTTGAAAGAAGTGCAATCAGAAGCACTACTAATATATAGTTAATTTGTTTTTATGAGGTCATAAATACAGGTCATAATGTTGTTGACAATCAACACTCATAAAAGAGCAAGGGAATAGCTTACTACAGCTTATGATGGGCAGGAATTTACAAACAAAGATGAGAAGAAAGATTCAATTTAAGAAATAACTTGTACTCAATTTATGTTGCTTTATATCTTTTTTTTTTTTTCATTCTCTTAAATCACAGGAGCTGAACCAAGGAAACTTCTGGTGATGCTTGCCTTTCACTTGCAGAAGTCAGCCTCCTTCCTTTCTTTCAATTTAGGAAGCAAATACCCCAACTGCAGATTTGACTTTGCCATAATTAAAACCTTTTTTTAAAAATTTTATTCCCTCTCAAATTGTCCCTGGATTGTAAAATTATTTGAGAACTGAAAGTAAGAAAAAATTTCAACATTCAAAACATTTTTTACTGAATCAAAACAACCTTCCAAAAGTTGTAGGTAACTTGAAATAGGGCAGTGAATTGAGATTTAAATTTTATCAAGTGACTTTTTGTTAAACCAGGCAGAATTAAAACTCTGCAACAGACTGCCAAGCTCCAGTCTTTGAGTTTTTGAAGCCTCCGTCTAAATGTCATGGTTTGAGGCCATGTCTTGTTTTCCTTTCATTATATAACACTGAGTAAAACTGATAACTCTAAAACATAACCCTTAGAGCTACCTTCAGACTGGCAATATCTGTTTAAAACTTATTAAAATCAAACTGCCCTAGTATCCACACCAGTGATACTAAATGGCACCATAAAATATGCCCAGTAGGTCACAAACAGAAATTTTAAAGAAAAGATTGAGCTATATTGATAAAAAGGAAAGATGAAAAACAAAGATATGCATGTCCTCGGTTGTGTATATTATGTAAAGTCATTTCAGAAAGCATTATTCACATTCATATCAGATGCCCTTGAAAGAGTTTTATTGTTTTTTGCTGTGTTCCTTTGAACAGTATTTTAAATGTCACTCCTGCCTTGCTTTCCAAGCTAAGAGATGAGTTCTATAATATTTAGGTGATGGCCAAAACATTGGTATAAGAAAAATCAGCATTTTTTATGAGGAATAAGTCTCCCTTTCTTAAGAGGTCAAACTTTATACAGAATGTTTTTATACAGAATGTATTAATATAATACCAAAAAACAGTGTAAAATTTTCACTGATTTAAAATCAAAACCATACTAACCTTTGGAGGCAAGGCCCCAGATTCCTGTAATGCTGAGCACGCAGCTAGAGTTTACCAAACACATAATAAATGCATATTCCCACCCAGCATGAACAAGGTCACTTCAGAATTAAATGTCTGAGGTAGATTTAACCCCCTGCTTAAATGCATTCTGAAAATTATTTGTCTTTCTGTGACAGAAGGGTAGTACTGCATTTAAGAAATTAAATCTACAATTCAATTTTAAACTTTTTAAACCATGTACATTCTACATTCTGTAGATAAGAGTGTAAGGTATTTCAAGCTGCCCTTGAAGTGTGTGCACAAAATACAGCTGAGTGTCTCGGCCTAATTGGGGCTGCATTCAATCATTGTGAAGCTTAGAAATGGATAGCATGTTGTGTCTTGGTCCCCGAGGGATAGATTTATATCTGTCCTTGGAAAACAGCCAATCAGGGTACAAAATTCTTGTTCTTACAAAAATTATTCCTAAAAAATGTTGTCCCTCACCACTGGGAACGGATGTGAAACGGCAACTGTCAGCAACCTGACAATAATTCTGGATTATGGGAGGTAAACACAGGTGAATAAAGTACAGCGGGCAAAGACATACCCAGAGGGATGGATTTAGAATGCAACTTAAACAGGATGTTATGACTCCATGCTCTCAGTATGCCCCTGAGCACTGTTTCAGAGAGATTCTAGCAGCTTCACCCCACAGAGCACAGGCCAGCCAGATACCCCATAAACATTCCTTGCTTACCACCAGCCTTCAGCATCGGTGCTGATGTCACTGATTCATCAAGCATAGTAGCAGCATAAGTATCCACAGAGGCCTCAGGTGGTCATCAGAAGAAAACTCCACTGCCAGTGATAAGAGCATGATGCTATCACCATGGGAAATTCATCTCCAAACAAGTTTCTCAGAGGTGTACCACTCTGTCTGTAGTGACAGGAGAACACACATCGCTGGAGGTAAATTTATTTTTGTTTTCTCAAACCTGTTTTGCATGTACATTACCAGCATCAGAAACTGCACTGATGTCCAGAGACAGCAACAGGCCACAACTCTTCAGATGTTAGTAGTGCTGGAAACATGTATATTTCTAAAAGGCAACCTCTCACATACAAGTGCTGAATCTTGTCCCAAAGCAAGTTGCTTTTGCACACAAACTTCTTCCAATGTGTAGAAGGCAACTTCAGCATCGTGAAGTCTATGACTAAAACAAAAATAAATTCCACTAATGGGCCCACTCTTGGTTCTCTGACTAAGGACATATGCAGATTACTACTGCTGCTTTTCAAGTGCACTGCTATCTGTACAAAAGCCTTGCATGGAACAGCCCTGGCTATTTAGTGTCACTCAGAAGAGGTCATGCCCCCTGTTATTCTCCGTGGTTGGCTTCTGTATTAACAGCCTTGGCAGTGCTGTATGGAGACACCCATGTGTGTCACAACCCTGATGCCTTTCATCCAAATCAGCTCCTCACCTGTGCTCTTGCCCATTGATAGCCATGCCATCAGTGTCCTAGATGCTACCTGTCCTGGGCTGCCATGATAGTGGAGACTGTGTTCCCATGCCTTTAGACCCTCATCGGGTTGAGGCTGATCCTTGGTTTCTGCTAAGAGAACAACAAGAATGCTCTGAGGGTACTTTTTTTCATGTGGAAAGAAAAGTACTTCTTTAGATTAGAAGCTGGTACACAAATATATGACGTCAACAAATGTCAAAGAAGCAAACAAGTCTCCTTCAATGACCTCAAGGAGAAAAGTCACACCAGAGGTGTGTGTTCAGGCTGCTCAATCCATCCAGCTTCCATGAGCAGTAATGGAAACACATGGGTATGCAAAAGAAAAATATTTTCATTCTTTTTCTCTGTATACATCATCTAAGTTTTAAGGGCAGCCCTGTTATATGCCTTTCCCCTGCTCTTAGATATAACAGGTGGAAGAAGAACTGATTATTATTTCTCTGAAGTTTTTTCTTTGTATTCACGGGCAATCTAAGATTTTCTTCCTTGACTTGGGAGTTGCTTTCACTTCCATTGACTTAGCTATTTCACTGTTTAGTGCTTCTTAATTGTGTGAAAGCATTGTATTTGAAGGCACGATAATACGTGCAAAATAAGATAAAAGCTAGCAAAAATAAAACAAAGTAGCATTTCTTATGATAGTAGTCCACAGACTGCATCAGTTTCATCTTCTTACATACATGTATGTGGTCCCTAAATACAAACTCCTGAACATATGAGAGCTTTCTTGTGCCACTAAAATTCTCTAAAAACCACTGTACTGCCATTGCACCACTGAACTTTTTCTAACATCAGGAAAAGTCACATGGAACTATTTAACCTCCAGAAAACTGAATGTAGTGCAGAAGTCAATCACCTGTAACTGGAAAACAAATGACTGGCTCTGTTACCAGATTAATTTATTTTATAAGTAAAATCACTTTCCACCCTAGGTATTTACAATTTAAACAGAAAATTGTTTTGATTTAATTTCTCTCAAATTCCTGGAAACAAAATGATATCTGGCATTTCTCTTCTCCAGTTGTCTTTACATGTTTTCCTTCTCACATCAGCCAGCATTACAGTCATAATAAAATCTTATTTTATTTTTGCATCATAAAATACTTAAAATTTATTAGAAAATGTAACTTTTCTTCTATTCTTGGTAGAGAAAAATTTGGATAGCTTACTCAGCTGCTACAGTTCTATAGCATAATACCATGGGGATTTGGGCCCTTATTTGTAGGCAGTTAAGACAAATTGAAAGGTCAAAGAAACTCTTTCTTTCTTTACTCTTTGCTTCCCTGGTTTACCATCTCAAAAATATGAAAAGATATTTCTAAATAAAATCAAGCATGTCCTCAGTGCACATGTATACACACGTGAGCTACAGTTCAAAGCATCTGGTTGCTGGTGCACAGTTATATTCCTAGTTGAAAGCCTGAATTCAAGGAAGCAAGGAACCTTCATTTGAATATTTGACTTCTATTTGATATATTTGAATATTTGATTAAAATCTGCCATGTGATTGAGAAGATTTAGGTCTCAGGTGTTCACTGATTACTAGCTGCTATGGTTTTAACACATCGCCAAAACTCTTGACAGTTTCATAAGTGATTCCAGTGGTCTGTGCAAGGTTGGAATGAGACTTCAGGAGCTAATAAAGCAAGGCATAACAATAGATTATGCATAGTGTGTTAGTTTTTTCAATATTAACTGTATGGAAAAAAAAAATCAAAGCTCCCTAGGAGGTAATCAAAAGCTCACAAAAAATAAATGAAAATGAGAGGTGAGTGAAAAATCACCACAGAAGCCTTTCCACTGAAGCCATAGGGAAAACATTTTTTCAGCTATGGATGACCCTGGCTAAAGAAGCTTCATGCTTCACTAACTCATAAAAAATTCATACACATGGAAATCTTGCTGAACACATTCTTCATTAACTGATCACCAGCTTCCAGAATCTATGGGAACCATATTTGTGGATCACAGAAGTGCTTTTGTTCATGTTGTCCTAGTGAACAAATACTATGAATCAGAACTATGAATAAGCAAAATTTTGAATGAATATGTAGTGAAAGTATATTTCTTCCTCACAAATCTTTTCCAGCACTAACTTAGTGATCTTATTTTGAATATCCACTTTTAACTGTCCATATATAATTGTATCACTTTCAGGAAAGTGTGGAAAATATTATTCTTCCTAATGTTTTCATGTGATAAAACTACCCCATCTGCAAGTGTTGAAAAATGAGATTCAATTCTGCAAGTTTGGGAAGCAGAAATTAATTCCGAATTGTATCAAGTGTTCCTGTCTGACCAACCTGATCTCCTTTTATGATCGGGTGACCCGCCTGGTGGATGAGGGGAAGGCTGTGGATGTCGTCTACCTGGACTTCAGCAAGGCCTTTGACACCGTCTCCCACAGCATTCTCCTGAAAAAGCTGTCAGCCCGCAGCTTGGACAGGAGCACCCTGTGCTGGGTTAGGAACTGGCTGGAGGGCTGGGCCCAGAGAGTGGTGCTGAACGGGGCTGCATCCAGTTGGCGTCCGCTCACCAGTGGTGTCCCCCAGGGATCAGTGTTGGGCCCAGTTCTATTTAATATCTTTATTGACGATTTAGATGAGGGGATTGAGTCCATAATCAGCAAATTTGCAGATGACACTAAGCTGGGGGGGGAGTGTGGATCAGCTGGAAGGCAGGAGGGCTCTGCAGAGGGACCTGGACAGACTGGAGAGTTGGGCTGATTCCAACGGGATGAGGTTCAACAAGGCCAAGTGCCGGGTCCTGCACTTTGGCCACAACAACCCCATAGGGAGCTCCAGGCTGGGCACAGAGTGGCTGAGAGCAGCCAGGCAGAAAGGGACCTGGGAGTCTGGATTGACAGGAAGCCGAACATGAGCCAGCAGTGTGCCCAGGTAGCCAAGAAGGCCAATGGCATCCTGGCCTGTATCAGGAACAGCGTCGCCAGCAGGTCCAGGGAAGGGATTCTGCCCCTGTACTCAGCCCTGGTGAGGCCACACCTCGAGTACTGTGTCCAGTTCTGGGCCCCTCAGTTCAGGAAGGATATCGAGGTCCTGGAGCAGGTCCAAAGGAGGGCAACTAGGCTGGTGAAAGGACTCGAGCACAGAACCTATGAGGAGTGCTGAGGGAGCTGGGGCTGTTCAGCCTGGAGAAGAGGAGGCTCAGGGGAGACCTCATCCCTCTCTACAACTCCCTGAAAGGAGGGTGTAGCCAGGGGGGGGTTGGTCTCTTTTCCCAGGCAACTCTCAGCAAGACAAGAGGGCACGGTCTCAAGTTGTGCTGAGGGAGGTTTAGGTTGGACATTAGAATTTCTTTACAGAGAGGGTGATCAGACATTGGAATGGGCTGCCCAGGGAAGTGGTGGATTCTCTGTCCCTGGAGATATTTAAAAAGAGACTGGATGTGGCACTCAGTGCCATGGTCTGGTAACTGCAGCGGGAGTGGATCAAGGGTTGGTCCCTTCCAACCCAGCCAATTCTATGATTCTGTGAAGTGGAAGAAGAAGAATCAAGACAAAAGATGTAAAGTTTCTCTGAGACTGCATAAAGAATAATGTGATTCTTGAGAGAAAGACAACTATATTAGGAAAAATAACTCAGTGGCATCATTTATAAGGAAGGTAGATGTATGTGTATAAAATAATAGTAGAGAGGAAATAAAGAAATTAAAGTAAGGTGCTTGGAATGATAGAAAATCATAAGGGAAGTAAAAGAAGAAGAAATAACTTGGCAGCTGATTACAAAGTAAGAGTGTTTTTTTCTCTATGAAGAATTTAAATAACCATAGAAATTGAACTGGCTTTTACAGAGCAAGTTAATAGAACCAGCAAAAATAACCAAGACAAATTGTCCACTATGTTTTCCTCCAATAAATACTGCATTTTTTGAATGAATAAAAATTTTTCATAATATAATAAATACTTTTGAAATCCACTACTTTCCATTTGATCAAGAAACACTATATTGAATAGGAATGCCTAAAGTACATATACTAATGTATATATTTTTTACTACATTTTTTAAAATTTAAGTAAGATTCTTCTATAATTTATGTTGAATTTCATTTATTATAAGGACACTGTGGTAAAATCTGAGGTCTAATATTTGCAAAGAGTTTACATGAGCAATTGGCATGAGCTAAGTATCCAAAGGACTGTCAGAATGACCCAAGACCAATAATACAAATGTTAGTATACAATGCTATTCATAATAAATACAGCATTATTCATCATATTTGTCCAGGAAGCAGATGTTGACCAACCAGTTTGGTTTCTTTTTTTATGATCATGCTGATTTAATAACAGTGTTTTCATTAAGAGTAGTTATATTTTAAGATATCCCAAAGTTTTATAGGAGGCTTTATAACCTGAAAACCAGTATGAGTGTGTAACATTAGTAGAACTGTTCATTGAGTGAAATAACTTCTGATCTTATCTGCAGATATCAGCTATTAAAAATGAGGTCCAGCTTTGTAGACAAAAACTAAAATAAAATTTGTTTGATTGATAGATTTCAAAATGCAACCATAAATGGGTATCTTAAAGACTGAATATTCTACTGGGTTCTGCAAGGCTGAGTTCTTGGCTGTATTGTACAAAACATTTTTATCAATGCCTTGGCAGAAAACAAAAAGTCATTGTTAATGTTGTTTGTAGATGCCATAAAGATTGTAAATATTTCAAAATCTTGAAAAGAATTAGAAGTACATAATGGGCAATCAGATGAACATGATTTCCTATTTCAAAAGAAGCAATACATTCTTCTGTTAAATAAATGTAATAAAATCTTATATTGAATTAGAAAAATCACATTCCCTCTGTTCTTGGTAGCAATGCAAATGAATTGCCTACTGATGCAATTTGTTCTGGCATCCACAGTTCTCAAACAATATTGATAAATTGAAGGGTACAGAGAAGATGTATAGAATGGCTTCAGTATTGAAAATAACCCTAGTAGTAATTCTCATCAGGAGCTCAAAGCTGTTTAGCTTCATAAAATAAAAACCAAGGGATAGACTGGTAGCCGAATGAAAAATAGGAAATTGATAAAAGAGGGCTTTTTTGTTATATTGACAAATTCCCAAGATCAGAGCAATAGCTACAGGTGGAAAACATAATATAAACCTATTATATCAAAAAATAGGATACATACTACTAACAGGAAACTTAATCCAAGCATCACTTAACTAAGGGTGTGGAATGCTCTCCTTAACTAAATGTTTTTCAGTCCAAGTTAGAAATTAAAAAAAACCAAACCAAACAAAACAGAAAAACCAAACCAAACCTGTATGTCCCTCAAACAAACGAAAACTTAGGGAAAGCCTGTAACACATGAGTTAGCACATGAGATCTAGCAATGAAAAGTAGAACTCCATGGGTTATTTTACTGTGAGCTCAGCATTTATGCACCACTTTAAAATACTGATTCAAATAGGTGGCAAAAGAGGAACACCAGTGGTTATTTTCAAGGAAGGAAAAACCCGATTTCAATTAGCTAAGTAGCATTACTAGCCAACTAACTTTTGAACTCTTTGTTGAGTAGGGTTAATATATTGCACTACTTCTTCTAACATTAAGGCAGGCCAGGTAACATTTAGCTGCTACAATGCACAAAGCCAGGCTTTCTAATAGTGCAGAAAATTCCATTCCCTGGACCTAGAACAGAACAAAGTCACTAGATACCTTCTGAAAATGATATTGACATGTTTTCATTGTCTGTTGAAGCACTCAAATTATTTTCAACTGCAGTGGAGTGAAATGAAGAATGTGGGAGGAAAAACCTATGATGAAAATGGTCCTCTGCAATGAGGTTATTTTTCTGTCTATAGGGCTCTCTGTCTTACTGTTTGGGTTTATGTCCTTTACCATTGCCACTGTCTTCCTAAGCCCCAGGTACTCATAATTCATAGCAATCACTGAAGAAATGGAAAGACTGTGGCTGAGTTTCTGTAATTTTCTCTAGTATGTCAAAACAGAAGCAAGATTTAGATTCTCGTATCTATCTGGTAGTAATATTCCTGAAATCAGCTTGAAATTATTAAATCATTGACTGAAAAGAAAGGAATACACACACAGCTTATGGTTCAGGTAACAGGATGATTTCTGTGAAAAGAAGTGTCATCTCTCCTGGAAATACATTTGCCCTTTTCTCTGAAAAGATAATTTCTTATTTTCTTTCTTATGAAGGTTGTTTATAAAGTTGCAAAAATATAACTGCATAATTGAAGATGGTCAACAATATACTTTCCCTTAAACCAACTCCATCAACATAATGAAAGTGTTTACATACAAATCAATGTATATCTATTCTTTTGTAAGCAAAGAAGTAACTAACTACTGATCTATGGTAGCCTGATCTTCAAATCCAATATCTTTCCTCATAATGCCTTTCCACAGGGAAATATTTTTTCAGCACCCTCAAAATACTATTTCAAATGTTTTCCAAAGTAAACTTTTATAAGATCAAAATTTTGAGAAGGTAAAAAAAAGTTAAAATATAAGGCTATTAAAATTAGTTTAAAAGAAAGGCTTAGGTTTTTGCTAGGGCTCTAAAGTCTGGAACAGTGTTCTAGGATTAGTGAAGATAAGAACATCAGCTCAGGGTTTATAGTCACAACTTTGTTTTTCTTCTTAAAATAAAAAATCTTGGCAATTTTCTAAAGTTTGTTCCAGGAAAGAAGAAAAAAGGAAAGGGGGGGTGGGGAGGAAAGGGATATGGCATAAATTCACTGCAACACTACAAGTAGTTAATATCCCAGTATTTTTTCTATCTTTCATTCAACCCCAGAAGTTTATCCAGTTTGTTAGTTGCTAGTGAACGTCAGTGCACACTTGGTCAATGGTCATGTTTGCAGAGCCAAAAACACAAGCATTTTTTTGTTGTTTGTTTAATCTATGAGATGAAAAAGATCGCTTAATATTCAATACATCTTACAAATGTCATATCACCTATTAAAACACTTACGGTCCTAAGTAATTTTCTCAAAGTTTCTGTTGAGAAAGATCACTCACATGCATTCCTTTGTGTGGAAAAGAAGCTTGATCATGATCTCCAAGACCCTTCTTTCCTTCCAGATTTTTTGTTTAGTGTACTTATAGCTTCAAAGTAGCAAAATCAAAAGTTTCCCACGTGGGCCTTATTAGAAAGCACACTCTTGTCACTATGCAGTATAGCAAATCAGTGAAGGCTTTTGTTTGGGGAATTTTATGTAATATCATATGTTTTGTGTAAAGAAATCACCTAGGGACTTACATACCTAAATATAAATAATAAATGTGTGTATTTGTGTACAAATACAATATAATAACTCAAATGGGCCCGGTTCAGGAAGACACTTGATGATACGCTTAATGTCAGGAAAACTGAGGATAACAACACTATCAGGATGCTCAAAGATTTTTATAGACTTTGATGAGTGATTTTCAAACTTTCTTCTGACAATTCCCTTTACATCTATTCATCTTAAGCATTATCAATGCACATTCCACCTAACCACGTATATTGTTTTGTTTGGTTTGTTGGTTTGGTTTGGTTTGGTTTGGTTTGGTTTGGTTTGGTTTGGTTTGGTTTGGTTTGGTTTGGTTTGGTTTGGTTTGGTTTGGTTTAAAACAGGTTTCTTATTATTTTACTAGAAAATTATTGTATTAATTATAATTTCTTTTTTAGGAAAGTTAAGTATAGAGACATTGAGCTTCCTAAGTTGCTTCTAGAATATCTGCTGTGTCAAAACATTAGATATAAAGCATCAAGAAAAGAATATTACTGTTCTGACATGTAATAGATTGGAACCTGCATGAGTTCCGTGACAGTTTAATGCTTCAGATCAGTTTCACTGTAGTGGCACTACCTTTACTCCAAGGATGGGGTGAACTCACTGTAGCTAAAGCAAAGTAACTGTGCTAGATCAAGAGACAAATAGATACAAGCATTGTAAATAACTCGATCTTTTCACTGGCAGTTTGCTAGTTGCAAAGGAGGTATATTAAAGGACCGATACAGTCACCCCAAGGAGCATTTAGAAAAATCATAATACTTAATAGCATTGTCACTGCAAGTAATCAAAATTTAGTTTTAAATCAAAATTAAGTAATACAAGAAAGGGTTTTTCTTCCCATGAATTGCCACAACAGATCAATATGCTGAGCATCATTTGAAATATAACTTCAGTCACAATCGAAACACTTAACACTAAATAGATGATTTTTAAGGTTGCTTCCAACCCAACCCATTCTATGATTCTATGATAAACCAAGTGCTGGAAAGCATGTTTACTCAGAAAATCACAAAGCAAAACATTGGGCTCTGCTTGGAAAAATGCTGAAGAAGAATGAATTCAAATTATGAGATTGGTTAGGCGCAAGTTGAGCTTGAAAACAATAGTCTTTAAAACCTTTGAAAACCACTTCAATTTCTGGTAGGAATCATATGAGACTGTTCCTGATATAAAAGAGTGGACTTGGTGACCCAGAACTTTTCCTCTCTATGTTGTTCTACCTTGTGATTATAGTTTCTTGGTCTTGTGAGGTTTTACTATTCAGTAAAAAAAATCCATACTCCTTCTTACTTACCAAATACAGATTTACTAGAGCTTACTAAGGAAGCTGTAAATTCTCATGTTTATCTGTTTCTCTTCTATCTCTTCTCTTCTATCTGTTTCTCCTGCAGTGACTTTAGCTAATGCAGGTAAGATTTTCTGCCATGCTGCAGTCATACACAGAAGCCTTCTTTTCATCACTGTGACTATGAAAAAGAGTATTCAAGCATGCTTTTACCCCTTTTCCCACAGCTACTGTTTTGTAAGCACAACATTATTTTCAAGAATCCAAACACTGATTTTTGTAATAGGGTTACTTCTGCAAAAGCCAAATCTCCAGAATTGTCATTGGGTTGTCATATCTAAAGTAATATAGATGCAAATAACTGTCCTCTTGTTAAATACATCTTACTTAATATTTAAAGCCCCTGAGCAGTGATGTGACACTGAGCTGGCTGCAACACAGAGTCACATAACGAAGGAATCATTGATATTTCTCTTAATGACAGCAATGCATTAAATATTAATCCACCAAGCCTTGCATTATCTCAGAGGTGCCTGCTTCCCAGTGGTAGGGGTGGTGCACTAAGATCAATAATGAAATCATTGAAGCATGTAAAATGGAAAGAACCATCATCTCATGGAACCTCCCAGCTCAAAGCAGGTCCTGTTAGACACTATTACTCAGGGTAGTGTCCAGCTGGGTTTTAAAAATCAAGGGAGGGAACTTTGTTATCCTCTGGACAACCTGTTCCAGTGTTTGACTGCTGTCACAGTGGGTTTATTTTCCTTAAACCAAGTCAGAATTCCATATATTGCAGTTTGTTTTCATTGACTCTTGACTTTCTGTACATCTCTGACAGAATCTATCTGTCCCATTGCCTACGTCACCAATAAAGACACCAAGCAAGCCTGGCCTTGAGGAGCACTGTTAGTCATCAGACCCCACCTGGTCTTCATACTGGGTTCAGGCCAGGCCAGAACAAGAGTCTGTGGATGAGTCCAGCTTGATGGAAAGGCTGTGGGGTGCTGGAGAGCAGTCCTGCTGTAGCATCACTGAGGCAGGGGCTGATGGCTCTGAGGTGCTGACATGAGATTCTGGGCCCAGGTGGGGGATGCCCAGGGGGCCAGGCAGAGATAAGCAGGGCTGTGGGAGCCCTCAGGGCCCTGACACGAATTAGCTGTTTAAAACTACAAAGTAAATGTAGTTTCCAAGAATGGCCCAATAAGGAAGAATAAAATATGAAGTAAAAAATTTCTTGAAAGTGGAACAACTGAAATCCCAGGTGTCCTATCTTCCTTTAATATTTATGTTGCTGTCAAATGAATTTTATCACTCCTTTATCTATGGAACATCCCATCCCTTCCAGTGCCCTCTCTTTCCTCAGACCCTGCAGCAGCATGATTGTCCAGAAAAGGAGAAAAACCTTGTGCCATTTATAGCACTCTAAATTTGTTTGTAAAACCTTTAGGAATATTTTAACAATAGGAATTGTTTTCGTTGTTGCTACTGTGGGATCTTTTTATTGTCTGGCTAAATTAATGCTTTTCTGAGAGAGAATTCAACTATATTTGTTATTTTGTCTCATATATTTCCTGTACTCAGTGGTGCTTTACTTATATCATTCGCTATTTCAGTAAAGTTCACTTTGCCTGATATTCATATTCTTTGAGGTGTTCCTTTTTTTTTTTTTTTTGGAGTTCAGGATAAAGAAAAATGTAATTTAATGGAAGTTTGACAGCTTTTCATCCAAGTGACAAACTAAAATGGATCAAATCTATATTAGAGATTTTAATCCTGTATCATCTAGTATCCTGTAGGGAATGCAGCTGGAATAAGTAAGCTATGATGTGTGAAAAACATTGCATTCATAACCAAATCATTCACATTTAACTTCCAGTTATCTCCTTCTATCTGCTTGACTGGGTTCACAAGGTTTGAAAAAGTTATCTAGGACAACTATAAAAGTTTTAGATCAAAATCCTGTAAGTTCTTTGGCACAGTCTTATAGCACAAGTAAAATCCAGGCACTATGGATCAAGTATTCAGAAAATGCTAGTCAGTCACTACTACAAAAGTCTTAATTTTTGTGCATGGAAGAGGGGGTTTTTAAGTAAAAAATGGTATGTCACCCATTAAAAAACAAACAAAAACAAACCATGAGGAACAGAGTGGCATTTATTATTTAATGGATAATAAAGCTGAGCATCATCCTCATGTAGTGTCAGTCATGACATTTAAAAGTGAAAAAAAATCACTTTCTATTTAAAATTATAACACCTGTTTAATCCATAGCTTAGACTGAAATTGATGGGGAGTATTTAAACTTAGATAAAATCATATTCAGCTATGTAAAACACGCATGAAAAAGTTCTCAGTAGTTCTCAGTAATAATGCTTCTTTTTTGTTGCAAGGATCTTTTCACATTCACAGCTTTTGGGACTACATGGTATAGAGCAAATGTTTGCATGCACCTTGAGCATGGAGCAGTTCCTAACCATAGTGAGGGATAACAGTCCCATACACATATTTTTTTTTCCATGTAGACTCTTTCCCTGTAGTTCATCCAGTGAAATTATAAAATGTAGTATACATACTCACTCTAGATTGCTACTTACAGTAAGTAGGCTTATTCCAGAATTCCACAGAGATTTCTTCTCCTAAAACATAAAATGTCCTTTAATACCTATGAAGTCTCATATAATAACAAGCTGACTTATTTTTATTTGTATCAGATATATTCTTTCATTCTCTTCACTGGAGTTGAAAACAGTGATTTTTGGAGACTCCATCTTTTATTTGACAGTAGAAACTAAGAGGACGTTTTATATCAACAAGCTGCATACAAATAAGGGAAGGTAATTTCTTGACAAACCTGCATTTTGTCAAAGGTTTTCTGTAGATGGCACTGCCACCTACATCTCTGACAGACACTTTACTGATATTTAGAATAAATTATTATTTCTCTTTCATTGTAGCAATGATAACATTACTACATTAACTGCTGTCAGTGTTCTTCAGAGCACTGTTGTTCTCCAGCTACCTCATTTTTTTTCCCTGCTCTCTAGTAGTATAGAGAGTAGTAAATAGTAGTACTGGGGGAACACTAAATTAAGATAATTTTTATGCCTTACTATTCCCTTCAAATAAATTTCCTGAAGTTGTAAACCTCATGTGATGTAGATGCTGTGCAGATATTCCATTCTGCAAGTAAATGAATCTTGCCTTCCTTGGGCATTGAGAACACAATTTCAAAAAAAATCAAGAAAAGTCAGAGCAGCTATTCAAAAAACAAAACTTAGGTGTGCATACTAACCTTTCAAAGAACTAGGGTTGCTCTTAACTTCAAAATGAGGCCTCAGATTTAGAGCTGAAAGGATGACTGAAATCAAAGATATTCAAACATATTTTGTGTTTATTTTTAATGCATATATTTGTGCTGGTAACTGCTTCTCCAGATTTATTATACATTTACTTATTATTTTGTTACCATGGGCTGCAGTTTTAAAGGTGATACCACCATGAAATAAGGATCTAATATAATTCCTAGGGATATGCTTTCTTGTTGTTTAAAAAAAGAAGAAGAGAGACAGGGCTCGTACTTTAAAGATGTCAACAAACTGGGACTAGGATGGAATATTAGATCTTTATGTTCATTAAATTACTGTGTAACTCAAACTGATTTTCTGTGGAGGATTTTCAAGTATGTTCAGGATGAATGTCAATTCAAAAGTACTGAAGTAAAAGGAACAACTAGTGAGGACATTTCTGACCATGAACTACTGAATGACTTTGAAACTGTGTAGAACATTCCACACTGGGACACAGGGGAAAGAAGTAACAGTGCAGAAAGAAAAAAAAATTATCTAGGTTAGTGGTAATAAATTATTTAACCAACTTACTGCTCTCACTTCACCACCTGATAACTGTGGTTTTAAATACAGCTGTAAAATGCTATAGGAGTAGATGAGTTTAGGAAGCTGTGTTTCTCTTTTTATATTTATTGTACCAGCATCATTTGCATCAGGACAGAATGTTTTTTTTTTTTCTTCCTGCAAGTAATAACCATAAAATTCCTGACAGCAGGACTGTGTGCAATCTGGGTTTTGTACTCACTGGCCTTCAGTGGTTCTGGTTCTCAGTCTGAGACTGCATAAACCGCAGAAAAGTTAATTGGTAGAGACCTCTTGATATCACTAAGCCCAGCCTTCCCACTCAAAGCAGAACTACTGGCAACACTAGGTCAGGACACTCCTGGTTTTGTCTAGCTGAGAAACATCAACTTCCAGAGATGAAAGATCCACAACTTCCCTTGTCAACCCATTTCACTGCTGCCTGTAATCTCGTGGTGGAAAATTTATTCCTAATGTAAAAACTGAACATCCCAAGTCATGTTTTGTGCTTCGGTTTGATACTAAAATGACACTCCAGGAAGAACAGATAAGTGAAAGTGATTGTGTCAGTTATATGGATAAGAGATCAAATAGCAAGACCTGAGAATTTATCCTTTGCAGAGAAGATTTCAAAAGGAAAAAATAAACCATTAAGCAAGGTAAAATGATAGCAGAAGTGAGCATAAAAATAATAAAAGAAGATCGCTAGATTTGTAATTGGATGGCAATTATCATTTTAGGTGACCTACATGATTTTCTGAACCTCAGTCTTTTTAACAGTAGGATAGTAAGGTTTAGTTGCCCTTAATGAATTTTTTTACAAATGCAGACAAAAATAATTATATGGATAGATGATATATATTATTTGTTGGGAAAGGAACCCTCAGAAACTTGAAAAAGAGAGAGGAAAATCTCTTCCTGACAAAGCAGATAAAAATCAGAACAGAATGATTTGTGAGACAATACACAAAAGCCCAACATCAACATGGGCTCCCATGGCATTTACAATAGCACATCATGAAATCCCTATTATTTTTGAACCATAGTCCTCGGATATAGGGATCAAAAAGAAGTGTATTATGATGAAGAATGGATGTTGTTGAAAAGCAGGGAGCAAAGACATCTGCAGTGACTGAGACAGCTCATATGAGAAGCAAATACCCATGTGACATCCTAGTTACATTTAGAGTTAATAAAAGCCAATTCACTTCCTTATTGGAGATTTTGTTTGTAATCTTAGTGGTCTACATTACATTTTAAGGGACTGCTCTCATCTGGCAGATGCCTTGCTGCTTAATTGATTTGATTTCGGTACTTTGTTACTCCAAAGTAAGATGTGTGTAGCAGTTTCTGGAAGGATATGGATAAAGAGAGACTATCTGCTCTGTTAACTGTATCTGGTCAAAAACCCTTCTGTTGTAAAAGGGGATAATAAGAAAAGGTGAGAAACAACAGCCAAAACACAGAGGAAGAAACCTGACCAACAAATAATAAGGGAGGCAGTAATAAGAATCAAACCCCATCAGTCACAGTAATTCATAAGGACACATGCAAAGTGAATATGTTGATTTCAGTAAATCTATCTGCTCAAGAAACCTGTCAAGATGTATGAAGAGGAGGCAATGAACAAAAAAAAACCAAAAAGGCAATGAACAAAACATACAGAGATACAAGCCTGGCAGACAAACATAGTAGGGACAATGAGAAAAAACACACCTCAGTGATCACAGTAATTGATGGACTACCAAGAAAATCCAAGCAAACCCATACATTGAACCCCATAAGGATACAAACCTGGAGGGTCCCAAATATCTGATGAGGTGGGCAGTGGAACTATGTGAACTGATGCAGGAATATGGTCACATGTAAAAAGGGCCTGGACAGCACACTTTTCTGACTGAACCCTGTGCCTCTTCACTGCTCTCTGTGCTACCTTCCTGCTAAATATTACCTCTCTATGCAATCTCACTCTATCCTGCCTGCTACTGGGGCTGGGACTGGACATTGGAGCAGCAACTGGAGTCAGAGCAGGGACAGAGATTCCCCTCCCCATAGTGTCAGCCACTGGGGCAACTGGGGGTCTGAGTATCATCTGTATGTGTGTTTATGGGACAAGTGCTGAGCTTCACTACTGGTTGAATCTGGAAACAGAAAAGCATCTTTAATCATGGTCTGGAGACACCAGGTCCCCAGATGCCACGAGCTGGGCTCCAGCTCTGAGCTGGTGTAGGTGGTGCCTCCTCTTAACATTCCTTACCCTTTGTGTGATTACTTTACTTCTACCTATATTTTGCTGTAGCAGAAACAAATGCAATACTTTTTGTATTCCTCAGACAGAAATTTTCCCAGAAATACTTTTATTACAGACTACTTATTTTGCTATGGGTCTGTGAAAGGGCCAGAGATAGTGATTGGCAATGGAAACTGCTCAGAGGGTATCAGCTATGCCACTCATCCTAAGAGTAAGTGCTGCAGTCATTCAGCAAAAAGAATAAAATGGTTATCCTGACATTGCATTCAGGCACAAGTGATACTTGTATGAACATGGGAATTCATTATTATTGGGTAGCACCCAAACATTAATACAAGTACTAAATGCACACAGTAGTTCCTAACACTGAGGAATTTTACATCTCTAAGGATGAAGAACCACAGGAGGCAAACACAACGAGCGGACAAAATATTTTTCAAATTTGTTTTTTTCTCAGTCTCAGGAGTGGGAGGCATGAGCAAACCATGACTGTTATTGAAGCAACTGGAGTTGATATGAGTATTCTAGGTCTGTGGTTTTGCTTCTGTAAATATTGCCATCAACTTTTTGTACATTATGGACAGTATATGTTTGCTCTTATGACTGTGGTAAATTTCATCATCCTTTGTATTACCAAACCAAGGCAATTTATAGTTATTTTCTGAAAATACATAACTGTGAAACACTGAAGAGATTTGGTGCCTTTGTTTTGCTACTTGAATAGTAATTAAATATCTTGTGAAGTGAAACTGATAAGATTAAGGAATCCTGCTGTCTGTGAGTAAACGCAGGCAGAGGAGCAGAGAACTAGAGAAATGATTGGAAAATTAACTATTTCAGACAAAAAGGGAGGATAGACTGCTGAACTCAGGCAAATTTGTCTAGCAAATAGACTTGAGGTACAAACTCCAGTTCAGTTTGGCAGATAGAAAGCCCAGACTTAAACTTCTAATCATGCCAACAAAAAAAAAAAGGACAGAAGATTCTGCTGTCAAATTAACACGCAGTGCAAACAACATATTTCCAAGTGTTCTTTTTTAGAAAATTAGTATATGTGACCTCTGGATGGTAGGACTAAGGGCAGGATTGCACTAGAAAGCTAGAAAACTTGGGCTAGATTTCCCATTCTACAGACTTAAGTGTTGCTGCCTTTGCTTCAAATCCCTTACTAATTTTGCATATTCCTTTGCAAATCATATTCTGCAGCACATTAAACTTGAATTATTTTTGACAATGTTAAATATCCATACATCCATCACCTTCCTGGGAGAGATGTTTAACTGTAATCTACCTCAGAAAAGATTGATTTTAAGTCCTTAAATCCCTGCCGAATTTCAGTTGCTCTCTACTAGATTATTTAAATGTACAAGTCCTACAGACCTTAGACCTGACCCAGTAAACCAATTAAATGCATCCTGTACTTAAAGAATGCATACATTGTCACATCTCCTCCACTGAGAACTTTAAAATGTTTTACTTTAAGAAGAATATGGTTTTGTATAGACATCTCAAATGAAATAACTTCTACACTATTAGTCAAATTAGGTTTTTTTTTTGATTGGACTTTTTCTTAGTTGTTTCATATACGAAACATCAAGATAATGATGCTAGAAACCAACATTCATATCCTAAGTGTTTAAGATTACTTTAGATTATACACATAAATTCACCTGTCCCTACCAATTATAATTATTTTAACAGTAATTTATATCATACATTCATCTGGAAGCTGGTAGGTCTACAGTAAATTAAGCAGGCAAGTTCTACCTCCAGTCTTTGAATAGTTAAAATCAGTAAGCTGACTATGGAAGGTGGAGAAGTCTGATTACAATTAGACTTACAATTAGTCTTACTCCAGACAGTGGATTTACTATAGCTTTCCTGAAACTAGTGAAAGACATGTCAGAGATTTAAGAAAATTGAATCTGACCTCTAAAGAGAAGAATGAATGCCAACTGCATTTACATCTAGAGAAGGGGATAAGATTTGGAATTCTAGGTAGCATGTAAAAATTGTATAGCTAAAGACATATTCCAAATAAAGACATATTCCAAATGCTGTCTTTAAGTTGATTCTTTTCTAAATCACTGGGAGGAATTTCTGAAGTCTTTTATTTTTTAACAAAGACAAGCAAAAACATAGAGCAAAGCAGCCCAACCAGTGTCACATATTTGAGGATCTGACCACAATTCCATTGATGGCCAGATATAAAGTGGTGAATGAAAAGCTCAAGATTACAGCACCTGTTTCCTTGTACAGGGGAGTTCAGGGGAGGATTCATTTACATTGAAGAACCCTTCTCAAAAGCTAGGAAAAAAGAACAGGAAGCTGTTTGGAAATGGCCAATAAGGAGACACTGGAGGAAAATCAAACAAACCATGTTAAATGCTGTCCCTTTGGACATCAGGTGCCTTGTATTTGCCATCATTTTGTGTCTAAATCCTTCTGTTTGATGCAAACTACACAATACTTAGAATAATATAGATCCTTCTCTTCAACATAAGACTCAATTTTAAAGAAAAGGTGTATGGGAAATGTTTGGGGTTTGTGGTATTTTCAAAGATTGTCACATACCTAAGCTTTCATGAGAGAGGTGAAGAGCTCAGAATTAGTTCTGTGTTTAAACCACTTTTTAAATTAGATTTAGTAAACTGGAGCTTAAGTGCAAATGTGCTATTATCATATTTTGTACGGAAAGGAAACCAGAAATACGTTGATCCTACAGTAGGCCCTGTGTGGGTAAACATAGTCTGCAGCTCAACTCAGGAGAAGTTTACACAGAAACAAGACCTTCCTGTAGGCTTTGTGCTCTAAGCGCCCTCCTCCAATATCTGTCACCTACCAAAGGGGATTCCTGTATATTTTATCTTCTTTGATTGTCCAAGGTACATCTTTTAAGTTAGGGATTCTCTTTCCTATCCATCCTTTTTGTGAGGATAAAAAAAGAATGCTGCCAGTGAAATGGTCCTGTTTTTTTTTCTTTTTTTTTTCTTTTTCTTTTTTTTTTTCCTGTTAATACTTGGAAACAGAAATTGCGTATTAGAATAGGCTGAGCCTCATTTGAAGTCAGCTGGGACTGTAACAGACTATCTTTGCAACTTATTCAAACAGTTTTAATATTAAATGCTTACACGTTCCCATGATAAATCATTTTATCTTCTGGTAGACTTCCTCATCCTAGTTTGTTTTTAAGATAAAAAATGCAAATTACAATAAATCTTGCTCTGGTGGTCCCTACCTAATACAGAGATGCAGTTCATAGACTCCTTGAATAAATCAGAGAATGGTTTATGTTGGAAGAGACCTTACATTTAGTCTAGTTCCAAACCCCTTATAGTTGATTTTCAATATACTACAATTCTCAGATAAAAACTTAAACACTTAAATAAATTAAATACAATCTTCACTAGATCCTGAAAATCTCCTAATTAGAATTAAAAAAAAAAAACCCAAAACCAAAAAAAACCCAAAACCAAACCAAAATAAAAAATGTAAAACCTTCTTAAAAGGCTTCCTATATTAAACTGGTAATTATCTCCATGGTTATCACAGTATTTACAAAACCTTTGACACTGGGATCAAACTGATGTTATACCTGTTCATGATTATGTATATATTGGGTTAAATTTTCCCTCCCACTTTCTTCTTTCATATACTTTTGCATTATGAGATGTCTTTGGGTGCTCCTGGTTATTGCTTTTCCCTTTTCTAACTTACTCTACTAATATTAGCAGAACACAGATCTAAAGGCTGTATCAGAAATAAATCAACTAAAGGAAGGCAGGACAGAAAAACCACCTGTCACATAGACTGTTCTTCATTAAGTCGAGCTTCACACTTGCTTTAAGTTAAGCTTGCCTCAATGAAGCATCAAAATGAGCTCCACGGGAAAAAGAATGTATCAGCAAGTAAAGGCTACATCAAAATTAAAATACAGTTATCTTTTTCAAATGCACACTCTCTTCAAAAGTGGGGTATAGGAAGACAGAGAAGTACTAATAAGAGAGTTTGAAAGATATATAGATGTCTAATATAGGAGAAACAAATTATTTTGAATCTAAGGGCTTTGTCACTCAAGAATAATTTAAAAAAATCTAATTTGCTTTTATTAGATAAGTTAAAAGATACAGCCAGAGGTCTACATTTTCAGAAAAGCATAAGGATTTTTAAAGATCAAGAAAACAAACAAACAAACAAACAAAACCTCTGTAGCTTTTCACTGATCAATGAAATATTAGAGAAATCTGGTGTTCTGTAATGTAAAAGGTTCAAGATTAGCTTCAGTGTACCCCAGTGTACTCACAGAAATGCTACCTTATCAAACTGAGATTTATTCTGACATTAAAACAGCCTTGCTGAAGAGCTGAATGTGACCTGCAAAAGGGGATACAGGAAAAGAATTACAATACTGAAATAGCATGAATTAAGTATAATCACTGTACAGCTACAAAATAAGCCCACTCTGAAATTAAAATTCTTTTTTATACTATTTCCACAAAAATAAGACAGGTATGTTTGATATGTAGAAAACTTACTCAGCTTAGAGGATAAGAAAAAAGGACCTTGGTTACAGGAGAAAAGGACCAGGAAGGGGAAAGGGAAGGTCAAATGGAAAAAAAAGGAGAAGGCAAGGCAAGGCAAGAGAACAGGTAGTTATGCTCATAGATGTAATGAGAAAATCTATTTTCCTCTTCAGCTTGGAACATGTTTGGGTTTGGGTTTTTTTTTTCTATCGGGCAGAATAATGCGCTTGAAACTATTTTACTGTTTGGTAAGGATTTACCTGTTTTGCTGGCACACCTATCTTGCTGTAGATGAACATTTTTTTAAAGCAGCTGGTGCACACTAAAATGTAAAAAAATATCGTCTTGGAATAGGAACATCTACACAAGACATTCTTTTGGTATGCTTTTTCTTGCAAGTGTCTTCATGTACAAAGACTCTTAGGATCTGAATGGTAATGTTTTTTAAAGGAACAAAGAGCAAGATTCAGAGAAATACTTAGGGACCAAGGCTGATGAATGGGTCTGACATGACCCACAGGCCTGAGACTTATGAAAGCCTGACAGCTCTGTGTTGACTGCTCTTGAAGTAGGTCCTAGGGTGCTTTTAGCTCTCCAGAGAAAATGCGTTTCTTTGCCTTAACTCATCCAGGACTTCTTTCCCAAACTAGTGCAGACTGCAATAACAGTCATCTGTCAGCTCCAGATTGAACCTTGTTGGCTTTGTTCTCAAAAGTTCAAGGGACATATTTTTAAAATATTCATTGACTTTTTAGAAACAAAAGGATGCAAATTATTTTTAGTGATATGCATTAAAAAGAAGCTTTTCTTCACCACATCCTTTTGCTGGATATAAAAAGAAATGGAAATAGGATTGCTAAAGGTCTCCATCTTCCAATGGCCTCTATTCCCCAGTCCTTTACAAGAAATTCTGTCTCTATTTTCTCCTTTCAATACCTCCCTTCTCTTTTAAGGCCTCTCAACAGTGATATTCTGCAGAAAATTTCCAGGCATTTATCCAGATCAGCAAATTAAATAGATTTTTACCCAAATATGATCTGAATCAAGGAATGATTAATAAACCAGTTCCTTATCATATTACTTTCTTACCTTTCCCCTTATGATTGTATTCTACAAAAATGCAATTATTTTCATAAGGATAAGTCAAAATTATTCCCTACAGAACTTACAGTGTATTATTTATACTTCTTTTTGAAGCTGTGAATGCATATAGTGCATTTTTAAATTTTTTAATTTTCCTAAATACTAAGCATAAATTCTGAAAATCAGGTTTGCAGTATGAAGATTTGTATTTATGAATTAAAATCCTTTGCCACAAATTATCTCAAATATTTGCTTAAGTTTCATTTTTACTAGAATGTTTGCAGCAAATAAAACCAAAAAAGGTTTGTAAATATTTTATGCAAATAAATATATATCTATAAAAAGCATCATTTTTATTACAGTGCTTTAGAAACATCTAGTTATAGTCTTAAAGACTTGAGCTAAAATGCAGATGAAGTTATTGCTTCAAGGCAGAAATGTAATTACGGATCATCATGAGTGAGAGAAGCCTTTCTTACCAATGTCACATAAGAATGTTTCCAAGAATCACAAAGAACAAATTAAAATACCCATTCCTCTGTGTTTTGAGAAATAACTGACAAGGGCCAAAGCTTTACTATGAATTTCACTAAATTAACAGAAGCCAGAAATTAACCTGATAGTTTGTTGAAAGAAGCTGCATGCATGTTATACAAAAAAAATTCTTTAAGATTCCAGATGAAAAGTTTTATCGGAGTTTTAATCTGAAAGGAGGAAATAGTAGATATTAGAAGTAGTCTATAGGTAGAAGGAATATGCATTCATGACTCAGGATGCTTTGAATAAAACCTGGTTTATTTTGATCAGCTGAGCTGGATGATGAATTTATTGTTTGAAAACTGCCCAGCTGGATATGAAATTTCACTGACGAAACATGAAGAAACACCAATACGAGTTTCCAGATCACAAAGTGATTAAAAGGGTAGAGTGACATAGAATAGTAGAAGTTGGAGCTGAAGGCCCTCAAAAAAATCATTTTTCCCAGTTACTAATTGAGAAAAGGACCAAGTACAGTGCTAGATAAGGGATGTTATCTAAGTTCTGAGTATCTCCAATCATGGAGACTACTCAACCTCTCTGGATGACCTATTCTAATGTGAACATCTTCATGGTAAAAAATATTTTCCTAATACCTAAAAATATACCTAAACTCATGATTATACTAAATATAAAGTTTTCTTCATAAAGTGATATATGTGTCTTGATTTATGTAAAATTAATTTTGAAAGATAATACATGTCTAGAAATTCAACACATATGATCCCAATGTATCTCTTCAATCCCAGGGAATAATTTGTAAATTGAACTTCGGTTTGGATTTTGCAAGTCAGTATGGCTGCATTTTACTTCTCAGATAAAGGTATTGTACAGTAGACAATGACAAGATGCAGACTAACAGGTTTCAACCTGTCTTTGGATTTATCAAATGTACTCACATTGCACGTATCATATTTTAAGCAATATTTTTAATCTTCCTGGAAAGATTTTATAAGTGAAGTCAGAAGATTAATTGAAATAGTAGTAGTAATAGTAGTATCTAATCTTCAAAAAGTTCTCCTTCTTCTCTTATAGTAGTATATGTTAAGAACTACAGCATAATCAATTCTGACTGTATATCAGGATTAAAAAAACTTGTGATGTATGGCTCCTTCATTGAAGAGCAATAGACTGGCATGGTTTTCCCAGCAGACAAAATTAAATGATGATGGGTGGTCTGTCAAGAAATGGCATTACATTAGCAGAATGAGAAATGATTGCAAACACAGAAATCTAATAACCACAGAAAGAAATTATCAGCCATTGGAACAAACTTGGCTCCCCATCAAGTTTTACATAACTTCAAACACACTATCTTATGAAGGAGGTTGAATTTAGAGATAAGTTTAAATACCAGGAGTCAAGACTTATTAACCTTATTTTACCCTTACAAATTTTTTCCTCCAGAAGTGTCTTTGGTAACATCTGGAGATAACCTGGTGGAATTAATATTCTTCCAGCACAAGAAATTATGTTAGAATCTGACTGTTGGTGTACCAGCAGTAGTACCAATTTTTTCATTCTGTACTAGCTCTGAGAAAAACAAGGCATTCAGTGTGTATCACCTGTGAACAGTCTGTAGGGGGACTCCAGAGTGGCTTTGAACAGGAACTATAGAACATTCATGATGCAAAATACCTTTGATTTCACTCAGTTCAGGTCAGAAATTGAAAGACCTGATCATTGTGTGAGTCACCTAAATATAATAAGCAGGAGAATATTTTTACTTTAAAATTTCAAGAAAAGGTGGATGTTGTCTCATCCAGAGCCTGGAAAAATTCCCTTGGGATCTGCAGTGCAAATGTCCACAGGGAAACTAATTCTACCGCCACATTTCTATGAAAACTGGGAAAATTTTGATCCTAACAATGATACAATTACAACTATGATTCTACGTTTCTGTGATCTGATGGCAAAGGAATAAAAGCTATATTTTCAAGTCAGGGGCTTTTAAGGTTTGCAATGTGCAAAACCCGTGCATGTAACTTAAGTCACTGATCTGTGCCCTCTTCCTCCCTCCCACCCCTTCCTTTCATATTTAATGGTTTGAGTAAGTTGTTTCATGTTCATACTCTGCATACATTACTTGTTTTTATACATTTCAGCAATCACCCACTAGAGTGCAAAAGAAGGAAAGAATTCTCAGTAGGTAGAATAAGTATGATACATCCACAGATACTGAGAGGACAGTAAGTACCCTTACCAGCACCAGTGTGTTGCTGCCAGTCATGCAGCCAGGCATTTTTGGAGAGGATTAGAAAAAACATTGGGAGTTTGTTGAAGAGAATTCAAATCAGAAGTTATCATTAGCGAACTACTGGAAAGGAGTTTGATGAAGTGTGGCAAAAATACAGTAAACTCAAGCAGTTCATATAAGATATATTAGGGTTTTGGTCATGTAAACTAGATCAATAACAATCAGAAGCTATGATGCTTATTTCACAGGCTCTGTCAAACAGATTTGGTCTTTGACTCAGTTTTCAAAGCCTGTGCATGCAGAGCAAGAAATCACCATTTCAATTAGTAATGGTGTTTAGTGAAACTCACAGTAAAGCTTTGGCCCTTGTCAGTTGATTCTCAAAACACAGAGGAATGTGTATTTTAATTTGTTTAGTGGAAAGATTTGGAGCCAACTAATATCAGAAACACGAACTTCCTTCTAAGTCAAGATTTAAATGCAATAGCATGGTCAGGCAAAATTAATTTACACAGCTGATTTGTCCTTCATTGTGTTGTAGCAATCATCTGAAGTTTCCTTTATACTTCATGGTTCACAAACATGTATGACTGCACAGAAAAGAAATACAGGGTTTACATTAGTTACTGGGAATCTGAGAATAAGATCAGGCCAGAAGGGGCAATTCTGTGGCTGCATACAGATGCAATTCTGATTGATTAGCAAGGCTAGAAAACAACATGGAAAAATTAGTAATAGGATTTCAAGCTTCATTAGCTTTCTAAGAAATCTATCTTTCCCTGCCCATCAGTAGCTTTTGATGATTTATAAGACTTGTCTTCCTTTTCTAAAAGTACATGGCCAGAGCAGAGCATAAATGCATATGTAAGAGATAATATTACTCTGCTTTCATTGGGTCTGGAATTGAGTGATTTATTTTCAGTCTGGGTTTAACGATCCACACAGCTTGACTTTCTATCCATTATGAGCTACTTATAGCAACATTTTCCATAAGCCAATAAGCTTTCAGTCCAAACTAAGATTGTTTTCTTTCCTCATTATATTATTATTTTTGGAGGCCAAATTTGGATTTGTACTTTCAGTTTCAATGACAATTTTTCAGAGAATAAATCATTAAGAAAGTCGGTGGTAAATATGTTATGAAATGGATTTTCTACTGGAAATAGTAAGGCAAGATAATATGATAAATGGCCAGCTGTTATTTTGGGGAAATAAATGGCGCAGCATAATTGCACACTGCTCTCTATTTTTATTCAGATCTCATCTCAAAGACTTGATAATGCTTCACATTTTGAAAAATGTTAAGTTAAATGCTCTGAAATTCTTATTTCAAGAAAATAGTTTCCTCTCAAAAAGGCCAAACTTCTGCAATTATGAGGACACCGAGTAATGAATTAATCAGCTGTTCATAGTATACTTCTGATTAAAGCTAATTTATTGAACAAAAATTCAGGAGTAAATAAATACTGCAAACATGTGATTAGAAAGTAGAATATATTTTCTAACTGCTATTCAGCAGATTAAAGTATATTCATTTAGATACATTTTACAAATATCTTCAGTTGTGCTGCAGACTCTAGAAAAGATTTGCTATAGCAGAATGCTGATAAAATGTTCATTGACCCCTTTGAAGTCCATCACTTTAGCATCATTTGACACACACATGCCAGGCTATGTGATATAGCAGTGGCCAGGCTGATCTGCATCTCCTCCCATCTCTATAATCCTTGCTGCTGTAAAGTTCAGCTACTGTGTATTTTTGGTGGCATTTGTGTAGTATGTCATCACACAACATGCAAACCTCAGTAAATGAAGCTTTTTTTTTTTTTTTTTTTTTCAATTAGTGTTCAAGGATCTCTTGAATCAGATAGAAAATTATTTGTAGCAAGATTCTAAATTGCTAATTATTCCTTTATTTATTTATTAATTTATCTAGCTAGGCTAAAGAGAAGAATTTGGCATTGCAATAATGATCACAGCTCTGCTGTGAGCCACTTGCCAGATGGTAGTTGACGAAGACCTCCAGTCATTGCTCTATTATGGCTGAACAAAGTAGCTTAATGAATATTTGTGTCAACCCACTGAAATACCAAATAATAATAAACTGAACTAGAACAACATGAAAAAGTTATTTTCCAAGAAAAAGCGGGGAAAAAATCTTACATGGGGAGAAATTGCTGTCTCAAAGTAGTCTACGGTGAGGGAACAAGCATTTATGTTAGCTCAAGGCTCCTGATTAATGAACTAATCTAAAAGTTCAAGCTATTATCTTTTTGTAATTAGCATTAAACAACACATTTCAGCATAATGAGGATCTTGCAAAGTAATCTCAGTCAAAAGGAGGATAAGACAAGAGCAGAGAAAATAAATGAGAGAAAACTCCGCACCACCCTTTTTACCACTTCTGTGTGCTTCATGCTCATTACACTCTGGCTAAGAATTAAGCTGAATGTCAAACATGAACATGAGAAATTATGGACTCATAATGCTCATATCACATCACCAGCATGGAACTTTGTCTTCTGAGTGACAGGCAGGAGTAGCACTGATCATTTCTCACACAGCATCATAAGCCATTATAGCGTGTACCATTACGATGATTTAAACTGCACAGGCTTTTAGGTGACATCATACTTAATACTACCTACCTGAGCTAAACCATTCTTCATGTTATTTTTGTGCTGCTTTACAAAATGAGGATGAGATTTTGTTGTTTGCTTTTAAACTATCACCCTGCAGTGTGACGAAGTACCCCAGACAGAATTAGACCTTCAGTGTCTGAGTAACTCAGCACAGCAAAGCAGCACTAAGCAAATTTAGAAATGTTTCTAGTCTCATTCTGAAAGGCTAGGATCAAATGCGATCAAATAATTCAAAGAAATAAAATTTCTAAATGTAATTTGGCCATCACTTAATTTTTTCAATAATTTAACATCGTTATTACTATTTCGTAAGTAGATTAGTTCAACATTAGCACACAATACCCACAATGTCTCTAAACTGTTGATGACTAAAGGCTCCAATCTTCAGTGCATGTGTGGTTCATTCTGCCTACATGCTCTCCTTAACTTTTTAAATGGTTACCTCATTTCAGTTTTATTTAATAAAGAAACATATGTTCAAAGATAATTGTTTTTAAAGTTTCATGAAAACTTGTGCCTAAGAAGACTATTCTATCAGAATCATTGCTGAGGAAATAGCTAATATATGAATTCAACAATTTTTAGACTCTGTGGAATCTGTATGGCAGACGAAGACCTTATAATTTTCCAAATGGATTTAAAAAAAAAAAATCAAGGAGCATGAAGGAGGTGAGGTTCTGAAAATGCAACATAGAGATCTGACTGACTATATTAAATAGAAGCTAAAGAAAAGATATTTGGAAAGAGAAGTCAGACAATCAGGCAAAATAATAAAGTGCCTATGGAGAATATAGCACTGAGTTAGATTTAGTTAGATTAATGGTTGGACTAGAGATATAGCACAAATTCAAATAAATCCTGTGAGGAGCAAGAGAAGGAATGGAGATCTGGAGAGTTCCCCAAATCTGTTATTGAAGCAGCTGTGCCTTAATAGCTTGGGGTAAAATAATTCAGTGCTGCTGAGGCTTTCGAGCAGTGCGTGTTTTTTTAGAAAATAAATCTGCTGTAGATTTTTTCTCCCTAAAACATTTAGGTTATCCATGCTGCTTTGAAGAGCCCTGTGACACTCTCAGGCCTAACACCAGTCACTGTGTCAATCCATTCAATACTTGTCCCCAGATGCCCACTGTTGGTTTTGACACTAAAATCTCTGGGAGTAAAATTCAAAGCACAATGTATTGCACTGTAGGCCAAAAAAACCAAAAATAACCCAACAAAAAAAACACAGGCTGGGTCTACCAATAGACTTTTAATGTTTGTAATTTTCTGTCCATGCTGGGAGGAAACCAGTAGAGACAGCACTTTTAAAATACATGAGGCAGCTGCTCTTGTGGTTTGTAGACAAGGCTGTGCTAGCTCAAGGCATTCCAAATGATGTTTTTTTGCAATGTCTTTTAAGATACTCAGACAGAGACACTTTACAAAGCACCATGGCATCAGCTACAGGCAGTCTCTCATCCAGACTTAGAAATGCAGTAACAAGGGAAGCTGATTGCTGATCAGCATTTAGGTGGTTTCATTCAACTGTGCTGGAGACCACTGCCCCCGTTGAATGTGTCTCACACCTTTTGTCAGAAACAAACCTCATGCTATTTTTTCTGAAGATAAAACACATAGCTAAATACGAATGCCCTGAAAGCCTTAGTAGAAGTGTAACTAACTTGTTAAATGCCTTTATCTGGTATGGAGAATAATTTGCATTGGAAATGGATTTTTATTTATTTGTGCAGTTAAGTAGGGGATAAAGCTCTAAATTGTTCTAAAAGACAGCTGTTTCCATTTCAGATGTTGTAAATGGATAATCATGCAATCTTGTATACACAAACAGGTGGGGCCATTAAATGCCTCCTTTCTCCATTCGGATGTTTCCACTGCTCTCCGTGAACAGTCACTAAAAGCTGTGCAAAGCTTTCCTAATGAAACCATAGGGAAACTGCTGGCCCATTTAGGATTTCAAAAGCAATTACAGTATCCTGTTTCAATTAAATGAAGAACTTTTCCATCATGATTAGGCCCAGCTCCTTTCTGCAAGTTGCCATAGAGGATGAGAACAAAAACAAACACTCTGACAGAGGTGGAAGAGGAAAGTCCCAAGAGGGGATAAGATTAGATGATGGTTTTGCAAATATGTTATGAGATTATTTTAATCTTTTCAGTGCTTCCATTTTCACAAGGTGGTTTTGGTAGGAAGGGCCTGAACCCTTTCAGGGCTGTCCTTGGAGAAACAAGACCCCATAATCTATGTTGGTTTCAGGTTCAGTATTCTTCTAAATCATAAGTATGTAATGAATTTACCAGCAGGGCATGTTGAAAAAAGACATCTCACAAAGTACAGGTGCAGATCAGTTTCTGGAGAGTCCAGATGTTTACTTATAAATTCATGCTTCTCATAAAGGCAGCGGAATCAATCAGCTTCCATTGACTAAGAATATTATGCTTCAATGAAGTTTCCAACAGCTTTGGAAAACCAACAGCATGGCTGAGCTAGCTAGCTAGTTTTCTTTTCAATGAGAACATTTTATTATTGCAGCAGTTATTATTAAATATAGTTAATCAAACTGAAGTATCCCAAAACTGCACACTGTGTTAAAACCCACCTGATTTATACAGTCAGTTAATATAGAAAATGAGAGTGAGCTCTGGTGAGGCATCTTAAAATTCACCACAGCATTCCTGAATCTTACAGGGCATAACATCCTATGCTCCATGGATTGCACAACTTGTACCAGCAGAAAAAAAATGGGCAGCAATTTGCCTATTTCCTGACACACACACATGAAAACCTAAACCTCCAAAACCCAAGACAGACAAGAAAATGCAAACATACTTAATCAGGTTTATTCCCAAAACTCGTGTTTTCTTCTCAAGAGAATTAACAAGACAAGAATTTCTTTCATACTGACAATATGGTCACTCAATATAAGGCTAATAGATTCATGAATAAAGGCACCAAGTTTCATCTGCTGAGGTTTGCAGCAGGTTTTGTTACCTGTAAGGTATTTTCTATGTATTTATTGAAGTGTGTATGTATCCCAGTGTTTAATACAAATTATGATTTTTCTTTCAGTTATACTGTTTAATATTTTGCTGGTTTAAAACAGACATACAATAACAGGTCAAACCCAAAACTCAAGGGCTCAAGAACTGAAACTGGCAACAACAAAATAATGAATTAATATTTAAAGGTAAGAACACACAAGGAAAGCATGACTTAAAAAAATAGAGACAAAGAGTACCAAAAACTAGTATTAGACTCAGAACATGGAAGAATCTATAACCAATAGTGTCACAGAAGCTTTTATCTATTTATCATCAAACTGGTAAGTGGAGGTGAATAATTTCTGTGGGTAAATAGAATAGATCCTATTATGGGGACCACTGCCATAAAACAGAATAAAATATGTCAGTATTTGTAAGAAAATTTATGAATCAAATAAGAACTATGCAATTTCAGACCAGGGTTTCAGAAGTATAGGTAGGAGTAAGGCTAAGAAAAATATATTTTTTTAAAACATAAAATACAAGTGTTATACATATATACACTTTGTGTGAACTTGTGTGTTCTCCTATCCTCTGATTTTTTCAGGCTGGTAGATAGGCTTACCATTCATTGTGTAAATCACCAGGAAGCTACAATAGACATTCAGCTTAAAGCAGTTACTTAAGGAAAGGATTACTGATTCTGACTGATCATGCTATGCATTTATCTAACCTATATAACCATAGACTTTCATTATTTCTATTTCCTGTCTCTGTCTTGTTCTATATTCTTCCTGGTTCAAGGAAGTCTTTTTGCACCCTAACCTCCCACTGATGTCAGTGAAAGTTCTCATTTCAAGTAAATGTCAGCAGCTGCGTCAGTAAGCAGTCAGAAAGTGAAGAAAAGGATATGACACAAAAATGAAAGTGTGGAAAAGCATGAAAGAGAGAGATGGGCTAAAATGTAACATGTCTACAGTACACTTAAAATTCACACTTAACAAATGTTTTCATTTGCTCTGAATGAAAATTTTTATTTCCTAAAATAAATCTGAAGCATTTGAAAAATAGAATCTAAGTTAAAAGTAAATACTGAAATTAATGTCAATGAGGTTGAACTCTTCATGTTTAATTTTTCAAGGAATAGCTTTAGGAGTGAGGTAAGGTGATGAAGTAGCACAATAGAGAAAAAAAGGATGAAATCAGGGAATCTCTATGATCTTCACCAATTAAACTTACAGCCCACAGAACCAAGGTGAGGAAGTTGAGTAGTAGAAAAGAAATAGTAATATCTTAAAATTATTGATGCAGTGATAAAATGGTATATTTTACATCATAATACAGAGATGAAGTTTACTGGCAATTCTTACTACACCCCATCTGGAAGACATTCTCTTCATTAGAGCATGACACATAAAAACTCATCTAAATGCCTATGCATAATTTGCCATCTGAAAGTTTTAAGCAGCTGCTCATAGATAATACTTATATTCTCTTACTTCAGTAATGCAAATGGATTTTCCACAACTTTTTTTGACAAAGTTGGGGAAATTGTGTCTGTTTTCCACTTTGGATGTTGTAATTTTACTAGTGTGAAATGGCCATTGAAGCTTTCATTCAGAATACCCTCAGATATTTAAAGCACATTTCTTTCAGGATGTTTTTTGTCTAGCAGATGCATTAACACAGGCCTTTAGACTTCCAATGCAAAATCAACTAGGACATTGCTTTAACCAAACTACAGAAACATTCATTCACTCTGCAGTCCAGTTAATTGTCTGGGCTTGCATGAGTATGGTTGTCATTCTTTTTTCTATACAGTTGAAAAAAAAAGTATTTTTAAAAGAAGGTTCATAGAAATATAATATTGACTGTAAGCTCAATGAATTGTGGCAGTATTCCTTTACTGTGGCAATACACCTTTAAGCCCAAACCTGAATTACTCTTCTCTCTGTGCTCTGGAATTTTTATTTAGAGACATTGATAGAAGCCAAAGGAAAAAAAAAGAAAAAATTCTAGGGCAATGCAGTGCCAGGGTTTGGAGCAGGAGTGAGTACAAGGGAACATTTTTTTCTCCTGCTCCAAAGTCATTAACTTTAACATTAGCTTTTAACATTTATATTATGGTTCATTGCATGTATTATTATGTAAGAATGGGTTGCGTGTCTAAGGTAATCAGTTAAGAGTAATTTCTTGTGAAACATTGCCCCTGCAAAGTATTCTGTGATCTGGTTACTTTTAGGATATAGGTCATAACCTTTCACCATATGAAAAATAGATTTCATATTGCATATATCAATAGAACACAGAATTCAGATCAGATGTCTAGCAGAGCATCTGAAAGAGTCTTGCACACCGAAATGGAGCAAAACTCCTGTTTTTGTTAGCTGGGTGATTATTTTGCCCCAATAAGGAAAGAAATACAGAGTAGTTGTATTGCTAGTGCATAGTGTACTACAGTGGTGTCATAATCAAGATTTATTAATTCCAGTCCTTAGGTCCAACCAAATTTCTGCTTTTCTGGCTCTCACAGACAAAAAAATCTAAATTCCATTCCAAGCTTTCTGGGACAAGGAACATCTATCTTGACTAGAATAGTCCAAGAAGGACTTGATTTCTTAAAATTTCCTATAAATTATTTTGTTGAAAAACAGAATTTACTTACAAAGCACTGAGATTAAGAGTACCAGCATGTGATTCATTGAAATGTGAACTCACCAATAGGTCTCAGAAGACACCTCAGATACTCATCCTTCATCTTTCATGGGAAATGGCCTAATCATAGACTCACAGAATGGTTTGAGTTGGAAGGGAGCTTAAAGATCATCTAATTCCAATGCCTGCCCTGCATGGGGACACCCACCACTAGATGAGGTTGCTCAAATCCCCATCCAACCTGACCTTCAAGGTGGGGGCATCCACAACTTCCCTGGGCAACCTGTGCCAGTGTTTCAACACCCTCACAGTAAAGAAGTTATTCCTAACATAAATTAAATCTGTCATCTTTCAGCTTGAAACCAAGCACACTTGTCTTCTCACTACATTCCCTTCGAAAAAGTTCCTCTCCAGCTTTTCTGTAGGCTCCCTTCAAGTATTGGAGGGTTGCTATAACATCTCCCTGGAGCAAAATGCTTATGAAAAATATGGATTTTAAATTAATATACTTTAGTTAGGTGTAACTCTGCTGTCCCTGGAGCCAGTGAACAACCAGCTGTTGATGGTAACTTAATGATGTGAAGAATTCTGCATTTGAACTTTCTCCATTGTCATAAATCTTCAGGAATACATTAAACTAAGTGCCCAGAATGGGATCTCTCTTAAAATTAGGCAATTGTTTTCTGAATCCTTCACATATAAATGAATATAAGATTTTAACAATCTAACATACATCAGACATTTTTCTATGGAAAAATTGTTCAAAGCTTAAGGCCACTTTTTACAAGATATTTGGATGACAGAAAGTACAAGTACTACCTAAGAAAAGCCTTCATGGGCAAGTTCAGTAACTAGTAAATGTGGAAAATGCCACCTAGCAATTGTTTGTTTCTTTATCTGTGCTTATTTGCTTCTAAATACATGCCCCAATGCATTCCATTAGAACTCATGCTCTTGACATGTTCTTATTAAGCTGTAAAAGTAGTGGAAAACCAACAGATATTTAGGGGAGCAGAGAGAATGGAAGCTGATCTAAGCATCTATTTTGTATTCAAGACTTATCATGCGAAGGCTGTTTTAGCATTAGACTAAAGCTATTTTTTATCCTTCATGAAGCACTGGCAATCTGTATGAGTTGGTGGACATTTACTTTCTTTTTCCACTGCACAGCTCTAGTGCATAGGTGAAATTACACTCTCAAGTGGGCTCACACTAGCTCAAGCTATGCTCAACACATTCACCATATAAATCTTGGAGCCACACACCCAGATCATCAACCTGTGAAACTCAGACAGGAGGAGCAATAACAAGTGAAATAGTCTGAACTTCCATGATTTTCATGTCACACAGTGTTACCAGCTCCAGCCCTCTGCTGGACACAGTTAAAAAGATACAAGAGTAACTCTTACATCTGTGAGTTGTCAAAATACCAAGATTTACTTCAAGGAGGATTCCTTTGGTCCATCAGGGGACTCAGGGAAGGCTTTTTTCTTGTCACAGGTTTAATAAAATTTCCTGGCTGATTTCTCGTATTTGTCAGGACTATCAGAAATGTGATATTAACTGCTATAGGAAAACCTCAGATGACCTGGCTGATGTGTCTTCCTTACAGAGCTATGCTGATTGCTGATTTGATATGAGGAGAATTTTTCTCCCTGATGAGACTGGCAAGGTTCCCAAACAGACTGGTATTATCTCTGCTTTATTCTGCTTCATAGAGCTTAATTTACCTATTCAATTATCTGCAAAATACTGCAGGGTTCTCCAAAGCTGCTCACTCTTTGGTCTGTCTGGTCTTTCCTGTTCCTTACCTTACAGCATAGAATTGTTCAGACCCACTGAAGACTCTTTTGGCCTTACTTCCTAAGTTGTACGAACCCTTTAAAATACCATGTATAATATGCTTTTCAAGGCACCCAGAGACAGAATTCCATCTCTCATCACGCAGGGGAATATTCACAAGGACACATTCTTCACAAGGACATAAAAATAATACAGGAGTTCAACTGCAGAGGTCTGAAAAGTCTTTTTGGAAGAAGACAGTATGAAGACATTAGATTGTTCCCTTTTTCTTCATCCTACAAAACTGTGCTATTGTTGCGTTCTTTTTCTGCAGTCTGAGTCTTTACAGCTGGTTCTCTGGATAAGAACACTCACAAGAATGAGTGCTCTCAGTTAATCTTTTTCCCTCTGAACACGAAGAATGATCTCACCAAGACTTGTCCTAATTTCTGTTCTTGAATATCAGCATTGTTAATTCCATCTGAACACAAGAAAAACTTCTTTTACTATGAGGATGGTCAAACACTGAAACAGGTAGCCTGAGAGGTCATGGAATCTCCATATGTGAACATATTTGATTTCTTCTTTGTCACTTTCCTCCACTCTTTAACTTTATCTTGTCCTTTTTTAAATTTGCAAAAGCTCGTATTTGATTTTTTTTTTCTCCACCAATGCATATTAGCTATTTCATGGAATGTTTCCATTTCTGTTCAGCTAAACAGCTCTTTGTTCATTCTCAAGTACCTAGTCTGCTCCCCTGCCCATTTCTATATGCTTTGATGCTTGATCTGAAAGTCATAACTGTTTTTGATGATAAATTTTTAGTTTTGATTTTAAAATTACTATATGACAAATAAAAATTTCAGTTTTGTAATTTTATCATGTGTGCCAACTATATTTTTCTGCTTTTGCCTCTATGTTTGTTGAAGTCATCTTTCTGTTTAGATGTCTAATAGACTGACTCAAAGGGTAATCATTTACCACATTGATTATTTCTTTACCTAGCTGAAAGCATGCCTTGAGCATTTTCAGTTCAATATTGAAAAGATTAAGCTTTTAGATGTGTTGACATTCTTTCTTATTCTCACTATATAAATCTCTATTTTGTGGATAAGAAAACACCTTACGCCCACATCTACCCCCTCACCTCAAAAAAAGGCTTAATTAATATTTTGAAGAAACCCTATTTGAAATATTTTATTCTGTATATTCAGTAACAATAAGCAACTAAGCTTATCTAGAAAGGAGCTGGAACAGGTTGCTTAGGGAGGTTGTAGAGCCTCCATCCTTGGAGACAGGCAAAAGATACTTGGACACAGTCCTGAGCAAGTGGCTCTGGGTGGTACTGCTTGAGCAAAGAGGGTGGACTAGATGACCACTGGAGGTCCCTGCCAACCTTAAATAATCTGTGACTCTATTATTCTGTGATTCTATGATTCTGAGTTGAAAAACACACTTGCAAAATAAGGGACATGGCTTTAAGTTTATATTTTCACGATTTCCATCTTTTTAAATGTTGTTTTACAGAACACTTTAGATAAAATGTTTTAAGAACTTAATCACATTACTGAGCAAAATAGTAATAATAATAAAAAATCCAGCAATTAATTAAAAATGTGGATGTTTCAGTGAGTTTCCTTCCTTAGGCTTTTGATTGCACATATCTTCTATAACACCTTATTTGAATGAAACCCCTCTATTCAGTATGCTGATTTGATGTTCCCAAAGGTAACTAAACATCGAGGCACACTGACTTTGCTGGGTTTTTTTCCTTTCTCCTTGATACAGACTAAAATCACAGTCATGCAGTATTTCCTTGGCAGACCTATAGAGCCTTAGGTGACTGTGCCTTTTTATCCAAATGCAAATAAAAACCCATCTTACTGTGTATCTTTAGGGCTATTGTATTACTCTACATATATGTATCCAATTTCTGAACTACTCCTTCTTTTACTGCTGCTTGTCAGCAATAAATGCCTTTGAATCAAGACACACTAAATGCCCTCTCTTCCCACTGAAGTTGGGAAGAAAGTCAAGTGATGGCCTTTCTGCCTCCTTCTCATGTAGGCTACCTCAGCCCAGAGCATTAATGCAGTTGGGCTCCTACTTCCCAAATTTTAGCATGAAAAAATTATTCTGTAGATGATTTAAAAGTCTTGATAGAATGGAACTCTTCCTAAAAGCATCATCACTGAATCTGAGTAAAATGTCTTATTAAAGCTCCCAGTGCAGTGTTTTTCTTGGCTGTGGTGAATACCATTGCTGTCAATCATTCCCATTCTGCTTTGGAAAAATGGAAACAGGACTGACTCCCTTTTGCACTAGGTTTTTCAGGTCCCTACAATACCTATATGTGGCCACTTTTTTCTGTTACATTGGCTTCTTATTTGACCATTTGTTTCTAATGATTTTTAAAAGGTTTCGTACATTCTGACAGAGTGCATCCTGAAGATTAAATTGATGTAAAAGTGAAATGTGAGGTGGATGAAAGAACCAAACTAAAAAACACAAGGCATAAAGTCACAGAGAAACTGAGTAGCTTATTAAAATGACAAGAAATGCCCTGAAGCTCACATTTTAAAGTCTCTGCTATGGCTACTTGCAGTTTTGTACCTGTAAAACTATTTCAATTATGATGTTAGACATATATGAACCTTAGTATAGATTTGGTCAGTTTTGGATAATAGAGTTTAAAATTATGGAATATAAAAAAATGAATAATTAAAAATAAATAAATAAACAAACAAATAAAATTAATATACATTTGACACAGGCCAAAGTGGCAAAGCCCAGCTGACTTGGCTCCTATGGCATAAGCACCAAGAAGTACCCCGTGCAGGAACCTGAGACCTCCATTGGTTTTGTTTTACTTGTCTGCAGTTTACTTTTTATGCAGTGTCTTTTCCTCACTGTGCCTGGAACACCCTGATGATTTATAACTAGTGGTTGGGTAGGTTAGAAGAGGCCATGTTTTCAACACAGTCTCTTGTTTAGAGGGCCATAATTTTCCCATTACCTGAAGCCTAATGTTCAAAACTGCTTTGTAAAAAAATTATAATATTAAATAAAGTATCCTGAACCCACATTTTACTGTTACTGCCAGCTTTTATTGTTTTGGGCAAAGCAGACCTAATAATTAACATGACAGAAGGTAGAATCAGAAAGGTGGCTTTTGTTTATGACAGGAAAAATACTTCTCTGAAAAGAAACTTGACTCTGAACATAAGCCAATTAATTAATTTTCAATTAAAATACATTTTATAGCTAAGAAAGAGGCTATGAAGCATAAACATTTCATAGTTTCCTCTGTTAGCAAATCTTTTTTGAGGGATTCTTCGTACAGGTTGTGTACATTCAAGAATAATCTCTGTAGTACAATGTAGTACCCCAAAAAACAAAACAGAAGCAGGTGAGAATAAGAACTAAAAAAAAAAAAGAAAAAGTCTTCTTCTGTTTGCACATATAGCACTGGATTTATTTATTATGATGATGTGAGATGTATAAAACTGAAATACTGAGCCTACTTCAGTTTTTTGCCTGCCCTTTTGTAATCAATGTACTATAAGACAGTGGCACTTCCAGGAGGCAGTTTATGCCTCCTAAGATAGGTGTATTTGATGAATAAATTAGTATATTATATTAATTATACATTAATATTAATGTGTATATTAATATATTATTATATCATTGTGTATATTATTAATATACTAATTAACATGAATATATTATTTTATATATAATATATTGCATTATATCATGTTATCTTATGTTTATGTTATATTATGTTTGTGTTACATTATAATTATTATATTTCAGTTGGAATTGACATAATGATCACCTAGTCCAACTGCCTGACCATTTCAGGGCTGACCAAATTAAAGCTCTGGAGAGTTTTTTCTTACCTTTGGGTGTAGATCAAACTTCTACATAAAGTTTATCCCACATCTTCATGAGGAAATTGTGGTTTGCACATTCCTTCTGGGGTGGGAATCACTGAAACATTTACAGCTAGTTTTCATAGATCAAGTGAGCGGGTTTTATTGTTTCTTTTTTTTGGTTGGTTGGTTGGTGGGGTTTTTTAATATATACATATTTTCAAAGAAATATCTAAGAAATACTGTAAGATTTCTTAGCAGCCTATGGGACAGTACGCAAACACCAAGCTTGGGCACAGAAAAGCATCACTGCCAATAATATTGAGGACTGTGACAAACCCAGCAATTAATGATTACTGGAAAGAAGGGGAGCATGATGAATTAACCCTCTCCTGCTCCCATCCAGGCAAGCTCGTCTGTGTTACAGTCATTTATATCAGAGCTATTTCAGAGCCTGGACTTTACCAGTATTAAAGGATTGCTTTTTCATGAGGATATGGATATGCTTATTAGAACAGTTTCTTCATTGTTTCAAAACAGTTTCTATCAACACTAGGAGGGAAATTTTCTGAAGTTTCAAGGCTTTGCAAATTGTGTTATAGTCAGGGCAGGTATCACAGGAGCTCACACCAATGCAGCAAAAGATCTCATTTCAAAATCATCTCTTTCAGGCTCCCCATTTTAGGACTACAGTGCAAGAGTAACTACTGATATTATGTAGTTTGTCTGGTTTGAGGGCATAAAAGCAGATTTTTTTTGCATCAGGTAGTGATGAGCCTCCATTAGAATTGTCCTTATTCCTACTGCTCATTAGCTTGCACAGTGCTACTCTTGAGAGGAAAAGATCAGCATCTTTACTATTTCAGACAGATGCTGCTAAAATCAGGCAGAACTACTTGCTCATGGTAGTCACTCGTTCTACCCTCTTCTACTATGTGTGTGCAAAGTGCTAGTTTTGAAGTACAAAATATACAGTCCATGTTTAGTTTATGGTGCTGCATCTTGGGGGACTTGATGATCTCTGGGGTTGGACTTGATGATCTCTGAGGTCCCTTCCAACCCAGCTAATTCTATGATTCTATGATCTGCTTTTGCATATAAACAAAGAAATGTGCCTCAAGTTCTGGCTCTTCACAGTTTGATGAACACAAGACAAGCACACTTTTCCAGCCATGACAATTCTGTGATTAGGTGTACAAGGGAACAGCGAGATTATTTTAGCCAAGGATACGGGGAGAAATTGGATTATTCAGCCAAGGAAAAAGAAAACCAAGTGTAGAAAGATGCATGAAATGCACGTGCTTATGTAAAAACACTAAGGATGGAGAATAATAATTTAAATTCTCATACAAATGGTTATAAACTGACATCAAACGTATAAATGGGAAATTAGGAAAAGCTTTCTTCAGTTAGAAATAAACTTGGAAAAGAGGAGGGGAAGTGAACGAGGAAACAGCAGAGAAGGATATGAATTAAGGCAAAAAAACTGTGAACAGTTTTTTTTTAATATTTCTTGCCTCAAAATATCATGACAATTTTGAAATAGCCTTGACTTGGAAAAAAAAACTGAATGGGTCCAGAGATGGGCTGTAGATGACACTGAGCCAAGAAAGAAACTATTGCTCAGTGACCTAAAAAGAACTATGTAAGGTTATGTTAACTTCAGGCCTCAAGAAATATGTTTAAAGGATAAGAGCAGTTCACATTAATAAGGAGAATTTCTATATGTATCAGTACTGCATATTGTTGCATATGGATTCCTATTGATGCTCTGCCTATCTGGAGGTATAGAGCTGTGGGGAAGATGTAAAGGCATCTCATCCATTAGCTGGGAATCCACGGATCAAAGCATGGTGTCAGCTGGAGCTTGCATTTATTCTTCTAAAATAATCATTAATAACTTTTTTTTTTTTTTTTTTTTTTTTTGTGCTTTGGAAAGGAAACTTGGCAAACTGTAGCACAGAAGATACAATCAAGTGAGCAGGTCTTTTGCTGCTCACTGTTCCATGAGAACTAAACAGCCATTTTCCTGTGATAAGAGCAAAGCTACAGAAAAAGTGTTTCCCACCCCTGTTTTCCACTTTTCCAACTCTGTTCTTTTCCCTTGCTAATCAGTCCATTGAGCAAATTACAACCTGAGAGTAATGCCATAGTGCCTGAGCTGCTCAGTATTTTTCTCCAAACTAAAGGCTAAGTCCCACACTTTTGTTTTTTCTTTTTAATTCCAAGTTAGTTAATTGTATTATACATTCTAAGGCAAGGTGACTGACTCCATCAGGATTTCCCACATAGCTCTTTGCTTTTATAGCAGAATAATTGAAAAACCAAAACACATAATCCATTACGGCTGATTACTTAATGGAGAAGGAGGCATTTGGTTTTCTTAAAAAAAACCAAACACCAGCACTCAAAAATTCACTGAAAAGAATCTGTGTTTTTCATAACAGATGGGTAGTGTTATGTTCATGAAGATTCCATTATGACCTTATTAATTATGAGAATACTAATGCTTACTATTAAGATAGAGATGGGAATTTGGAAAACAGTCAACAAATCAGATTTAATGACTGTTCTAAAGTTTCTCTCCTACACATCCAAGCTAATTAAAACCAGCATATGTAAGAGCCAAACAGTGGCAATATTGGTTTAGGACTCTGCTGGTGATATTAAAGAGTCTATCATGTGTTGACTAACCTTCAGATATTAAACTAGAGACAGCCTTTCAAAGTAACACTCGTGATAAGCCTTTGAGTTAGACAATGCTAGAATATAGATCAATGTGCCCCCAAGGAGCATGACAGTACACGATGGCTGGAGGTTTAAAAGCTAATAAAAAGATAAACTCTCAGCAGAAGAACTGTCAAAGAAAGTAAAAGTTAAAAAAAAAAAAAAGTATTTCTACTATATATTGTCATAGGGGGGAGAGCTCAAATGGACTGATGAGACATATAAATGCTCTATTTTCTCTGTCTAGGATGATCATAGTCAATAATTTTGCTGGTACATCCTTTACTTTATAAGTACAAACCAAAAAAATGGAAAAAAATTGAATAGCTACACCTCAATCTTATATTCCAACAACTCAAAAGACAAATGACCCTAATCTGGGCTTTGCAGCACTACTGAATGCTCCTAGAAAATTCCCCAAGGTGGATGACTTAACTAGCATATAAATTCAGAATTGCTGGCATACCCAAGGTTTTCAAAAGCATGCAAATACCAAAGCAGATGTCACCATGTGCCTAATGGATTTTTAAAAATCAGCTCAAGCACATTAGATACCTAACTCCTGATAATTTCTTGCATAACCTTTTACTTCTGAATTCCATGTAAAATACCCACTAACTGCTCCATTAAGCATAAGCAAAAATAACAGACTTAGGTGGTATAAATAAACCCTGCTCCTTGCAAGCTAATGGGACACAGCTGCAAAGGAAACAAAGCAGTGTAGTTAAACTTCTGTCTCTTTGATTCCTTTATTCTGAGTACCATGGATCCTATTTTTGTATTGATGGAGAACAAAAAACTTAAATATTGCTTTTCAGCACTAAGAAGAACAGATTTAGAGACCCTTCTCATACACATCTCCAATACAGGCACCGTTCCAGTCCAACTTCATAGTGCTCTCATGGTTTGATAGACCAGGCCCCTTTGGGTCAGTGATAACAGACTGAAGCTAGATATTAGAAGAGACACAAACCAGCTGAGGTTTGAAAACATAATTAAGGACTCCTTGTGATGAGAAGAGAGAGCTTTGGCATAATCTGGCAAGGTTATTTCTTCCTTACTGTGCACATGAAATCATCTGGAAAGGCATCTGAGCTCCTGGCAAATCATATCCTGAACCACCACCATTTCCAAAGGGCATTTGCTTCAAATGATGAAGTAGCAATACCAAGATGTTGCTACCAATGGTGTTCTCTCCACCATAAAGCATGGTGAAGCCTACAAACAGCCTATAAAAGTGTCAACAAACCAGTCAGCAAAAAGAATTCATCCTTTGTTTGGTATATTTAACTCTCCTATATCTTACCTTACATGTGAAGTTTTTCATTTCTCCTGGTGATGTGAGGAAATATCTCCCTAACCCATTTGTTTCAGACATGAATTCATTTGTAAGCTGAGAGCCTTTTTAGAGAAGGAGAAGGGGAAGGGGGAGGGGGAGGAGAAGGGGAAGGGGAAGGGGAAGGGGAAAGGGAAAGGGGAAGGGGAAGGGGAAGGGGAAGGGGAAGGGGAAGGGGAAGGGGAAGGGGAAGGGGAAGGGGAAGGGGAAGGGGAAGGATTTTCAAAACATTTTGTTTTGAATAGCTAAGGGTTTTTTCAGCAAATTTTTTTTTTCACCCCATTCCATAATGCCTCTTTTGGCCACAAAGTGCTGTGTAACTGAGTAGAAATGGAAAATTCTCACAAGATTATGCTCAGCATTCATTAGAAAAACTGACATTTTCTTGTAGAAGAGATGGTTCTACAGTGTAACCTTTATTTAACCCCCTACTTACCTCCCTCCCTCAAAGATACATAAGATTATATTACATTTTTGCCTCTGGTTATGTGAAGTTTAAAAAGGAAAATGAGATCTTAACAAGACTGGTTTTAAAATAGCTGCGAGTCATAACTTTTAAATGTTGGAACTCACTGTGCAATGTTCCAGACATTTTAAGTGAATAGCCCAAATGACTCAACACTAGGAACATTTCCAATATAAACCTTCAATGCATTCTAGGTGAGATGATTTGCAATTAAACCCCAGAGGATGCTATTTAAATTATAAAGGGGTTCCCTACTTTCTCTTGAAATAAGATTGACAGTCTTGCTTAATAGTTTCCCAAGATTCAGTAATTGGATTGCCTCCTCTGAGTTTTTCAAGTCACAATCCATTATTTTAACATTTTAATTTGTGAAAATCCTTTGTGTTTCCTTGTTTAGAAAATCTGATGCTAAAGCAATATTAAGAGTTCTGCTGTGCCTTAATTCACAAAAAATCTCCTAGCATGGGCTGGGGGGATTTTTGCCTTCTTTTTCTCCATTTGTTTAGAAGTACTTGGTTAGGTCCTTAAAATACAAGTAAAATCCAAGGCTGAGCATCATTTTACAGTGTCTTGTCACCATAACATATTACACAAAACACACAGCAGGTTTATAAGCTCCCTGTTATCAGGAAGAATGTTCTTTCTGCACTGCATTAGAGTCATAGAATTACAGGATCAGAGAATGATTTGGAAAGGACCAACACCATCTGCCATGGGCAGGGTCACCTCCCACTAGACCCAGGTTACTCAACGCCCCATCCAACCTTGAACACTTCCAGGGGGGGCAGCCACAACTTTTTTGGGCAACCTGTTCAAGTGCCTCACCACCCTCACAGGAAATAATTTATTTCATAAAGGTAATCTAAATCTGCCCTCTTCCAGTATAAAAATGTTACCTCTCACCCTTTCATTACATGTTCTGGTACAAGCTCCCTCCCCAGCTTTCCTGTAGGTCCCTTCAGGTACTGGAAGGCTGCTATAAGGTCTCCCCAGAGCCTTCTCCAGGCTGAACAACCTAAATTCTCCCAGCCTGTCTTTCTAGGAGAGTTTCTCCAGCTCTCTGATCATCTTTTTGGCCCTCATCTGGGCCTGCTCCAAGAGCTCCATGTCCTCCTTACGTAGGGGGTGAAATTCTAACTTCCTTTTTTTTCTGAATTTAAGGCAAACATCCCACGGGTGAAAAGCATTCAATATTTTTAGACAAGATCCCATAGCTTAAACAAATCTCCCTGATCTGGTTCAATACTTCAAGCATTTATTGCATTAACACATACTTATATAACATTACTTGTATGTGACAGTTGAGTACTTACACAGCGTGCCTGCAGGAGCTCATAATACACACAGCAAAAAAAGCAGAACAAGGAGCATTCTGAAAGGCAGCCTTTTGCCCTAGGGTATTGTCCTGGTTAAGAGTATATCCTAAAATTCTTGAAATAGGAAAGAAGAGGTGAGGAACATGCTATTCTTGCAATTTGACTTCACTTTGACCTTTTGCAGTAGGACTTGCACAGTGAGGTCCTGGCACCTACAGAGTACTGTGGACTCCAGGGACCCTGTATGGCTACTGACTCCATCTGATTCACTCATGAGCCCCTGTACAATGCTGTATACAGATAACAGCATCTGATAGGCAACAGCAAAATCCTGTTTTCAGGTGAATAAATTGCCTCGTGTGTTTTAGATTGCACACTATCAACATATTTCTGGTTTTAGGACCAAGCTGAACAACATGAGCATTCTGTGATTCTGTGAACATTTCAGTTTTAATTAATGCTAGGTTCAGAGTCTGTGCAGCCAGCACTACTGATCAGCAAAAACTACTATAAAATGATCTGGTTAATCTGGTAACATACAGACCTTAGCTCAGAACCTCTGAAACACAGCACTTTTGCTTAACTACAGCTCATTGTTCAGCAGAGTTATTTGAAATCTACTTTGAATTAAACAGATGGGTGTGAAAATGTCAAAGCAAACCATGAAACAAGGCAGTGCCCCTTGCCCAGTTCATTTCTGTTACTAGAACAGCAATTAAAATAAAGGTTGGGAGGTTCTGTCAACACAGAGAACTGACATTTAATTCCAGAAAAGAGGAGAACCGGTATTTAAGCATATTCCACCAAACACAGCTACCAGTCTTTAAGGAGCAAAAAAGCCTTACTATGCATACAGCCATTCCCTTCATGCCTAAACTGACAGTATTTTTATACTGATAAAACAGAAGAGATCCAACAAAAGAAGAAGTACAGTAATTTACCAGGAATTCTTCAAACAAAGAGTGAAAATAGGATTAAAAATCCTTTTTCTGTTCTCTTTCTTTTTTTCTTATGTTTTCAAATTACTGCAAGATTCAGCTTATTCTGCTCTGTTGATGCTTCACCAAAAACATAGACATGGTACAAATTAAAATTTACTGTGCTACTACTGAATCATGCAATGGCTCATGTACTTAGTAGTGGCACAAAGCATAAACTAGTCTCCTTAGCTAGAAGTATGCATTTTATTTTAAAGACACAAGTTGAAGTAAACCTTGGTCAACATCCATCTCCATGTTTGATTAAAATTCTTTCCTGCAGCTTCCGCTTGCCTTTTCTCAGAATGAAAATGTGTTTCTCACTGTTAGTTCTGCTCAGTGTACCCTTGGATTCTTTGCATGATTTTTAATGCTTGTATCTGCAACAGACTGAAAAAAATTGCTGTCGTTTTACACAGATTATTGGAATACTATGCAGAAGCTCCTCTGTGAGGCTCATAAATAGGAAACATTATCAGAGAATGAGCGCTTGAGAACTTAAAAGTCAGCTTCATAGCATTAGTGTCTAAGATATGCAGAGCCATTAAGAAACAATACTTTATTTTATGAATAATCATTGTGCAATATACATCAAAGAACTGCTGTGAATGTTTGTCTAATAAAGACAACAGTTTAAGGATTAGCCCCATACCACTGGTTTGGGAAGAAGTATCATTGTGATCATTGTGATTTCTCAGCAGATAATATATTAAAATAGGCCATATACTAACATAAATATTTATGCAGCTGCTTTAAAAAATACATACCAAATACTAGCTGAACATATTAAATTCAAGAAATACTTTGTTTATTGCTATCATCATTAGAATGGAAAATAGAAGTGGACAAAAAGCCATCCCTAACCTGTGACAGCTAATAAATACAAGGATGCAGCCTGTCAAACTGACTATGAAACTCCATGATTAGACAAGCAAGCAGCAAGCTCAAGGGGTAAGAAAGGAGCTGTTTGTTAACAAAAAGTGCTATCACTTTATTATTGCTTCTGGAAAGAGCAGAAGTAATTTGTCTTTCCAAACACAATCTCTATAAATAATGAAGGATGTTCTGTAACGGGGATAATAAACTGTCAGTTGTATTTTTACAGCAGCAAGACACATATCAGGATTGGCCTTGTGGAAATATAACTATGTAGAACAGCAATAAATATTGTTCCACATGGTTTTGTGATCTGTTATTCTTAATTTTAATTGCTACAAACCACTACAACAGCACAGAACAGAAGGAGAGAGTTTAGCATTCACCAGGGATATAGGAGCCCTCCGTGTTTTCCAGGCTTTTGGTTGAAGGATTTTCACAGCCCTAGACCTTCGGCAGAAATATTCCACTTCATCCTCCGGGACTCGTCCTTTCATTTTCCTGGGAAGCTGGTTTTTGTTTCTCTGTCCTTACAAGCTGGATGCAAGCCTGTGAGTAACATATTCAAGAAAGGGAAAATGAAACAGCAAAAATATAAGAAAAGGATATGCAGAGTGGAGTAGAGGATGAAATGAGAGAGCAATGCCAGAGCAAAGACACCAAGGTCAGTGAGGAAGGAGGGGGAAAGGTGCCCGCCCAGAGATTTCCCCGCAGCCCGTGGTGAGATGGCAGCTGTGCCCCTGCAGCCATGGAGCAGGACGGTGGAGCAGGCCCTGAAGAAGCACAGTGAGATAAATGTGGATCTGTAGCCCCTGAAGTGTCACAGATGGGCAGACGTGAAGCTGCAGCCTGTGCAGGAACATGGAGAGGGTCAGATGTGGATCTGCAGCCGTGTAGGACCCCGTGTCAGAGGAGGTTGCTGCTCCCGCAGCAGCCGTGACTCTGTGCGCAGCCCAGGCGGGAGCAGTCTCTGCCTGAGGGACTGCACCTCTGGGAGGGACTCATGTCCCAGGGGTTCCTGAAGGGCTTCAGCTTTGGCTGCTGAAATTTCCAGCCCTGTGAAGGAAAGGAAAACAGCTTTCTGAGAGCTATTAAGAACTAAATTTAGCAAAAATGAGGTTGAGAAAAAGTAGGGTCTCAGGAACACCTTTTTTATTTTTTCTTTTAACAGTGAGTTCTTTCAAGTCAGTGATCCCACAAGTGGTGGCCACTCCAGCAACACTGCATGAGCAGTAGCTGGACTCTGCTGGAAGACCCAAGTAAAAGCCTCTTCTTACTTACCTACTGCTAAAAGTGAGAAAACAATACAAGAAAAGACTGGAAAGGATGTTTTATGTTTGGTTATTAAAGATATCTATTAGTTTGTCCCTGGAGGTAGATCTTCTTATCTCACAAACAGCATTTACATAATTTATTAAAATTCTGACCTGATTTATATAACTGCTTTTCTAGGTTGCCTTTATTTCTGATATCATTAATACATCAATAATTTCAAATCATGACACAAGTCTGCATGATATAAATCCTAAATCCATACACGTTACATGAAAAAAAGACACAGAAGTGGCATGACTTTTAAAATTGCAAAATCAAGTGCTCAGACATGAGGAAGTGCCAAAATTAAGGCTGCTTGAGCAGTATTCCTTCCTCCTCATCATCGTCATGAATCATTAAACAGTTTACATTTACTTGATCATTCAATACACGCGATGCAACATTCACTTTGTTAGCAAGGATTCAGTACTTCTGTTTATCAACATTATTTAATGAGAGGCTTTGTACCTCTTCGTACACATCATTCAAATCTTGAACCAAGGACAGGATAATTAATTTTTAAAAGATTTTTCCTCAGGTAATGTCTTTCTGACATTTTAATACTTTCAAGATATTGAAAAAAATCAATCTTCAGAACACTTCTGCAGGGTAAGATGGAATGCACTTCTCTACCTAATAGGTACTATTTGGACTATCCAGACCTGTCCCTGAAACTTCTTTGTCCTACACAGATATGGCTTGGCTCCCACATAAAAAAACCCCCAAACAAACAAACAAACAAAAAACAAAACCAAAAAACCCCAAAAGACCAGAAGAAATCCCATGACTCTGTAATTAATGCCAGGGGAATTAATTAGATTTGCATAGGCTACAGTCATAATGCTAGCATATCCTAAATTTAAGAATGTGATTTGATGACACTAAGACAGTTTTTGGAATTAATTCCCTCCTTTTTTAATTTCAAAATCACAGAACTGTATCCTTTAGGAACTTCTTTACTCTCCGCAGGAGTCATCTTGAGGGGTATGATCTTTAGATCTACAGGATAAACCTCTAATAATTTGAAAGCTAAATGATGGAGAAGGGTTCAATTGCTGACAGCATTTTTCTTTTAAACTGTTTGTAAACAGTGTGGAACTGTCAGTAAAGAGGGTAGAGATACTTTTTTTTATTAGACTTTTTACCATTTGCAAGTAAGAATATTGAGATCCAAGATTTACTGTTTTCTCTGCAAAGTCTATACAGAAGCAGAGTTAGAAATTTCCATCTAGACCTAATATATGGTCTTTTCTTCCACCTCAAGATATTTTTCTGTGTGTTTGTGTGGGCAAAAACATTTGTGGTTTTCCACTGAAGCAGTCTTATAAAGAGTCCTTGTGAAAGTGGGATAAGCCTGAGGGTTGGGATCCTGAGTAAGTGCTTCTCTGTGGCAGTGGAAGAAGTGCACTGCCAGTGTGAGATTCAGCCAAAACACTGACAGAATGTTGAGGTACTGGAAAAAATTAATCACTGGAATGTCTTTGAGTATTTTTAACATTATCTTTTTGGTTTTTTCCTGTCTTCCTAAACTTTTCCTTCTGCCATTCTCTTATGCTGCCACTACTTCTTCTCTTAGATCTAAGAAAGAATGCCTCCTGTCTTTGGCAACTTCTGCCTACTGTCTGAAAAAAGGCTGAATAGTTTTACCCACATTTAAAGAAAACAATCAACCATATCAACAAACAGCTAAAGGCAAGTGCTCAGCTTCTAAATCAGACATTCACACCAGGCCACTGTTGGAAGCAGTGAGCTAGATGATAGTTTCACTTCATGCATCAGCTTACCCATCTTAAGAATGATGAAGCAGGAAACATCATGGAAAGCTGGGTCTCAGAATACATTATGAAACCTAGACCCCTGACATTGTATTGAAATACTGAGGTTTTGTAACAGAGCCAAATAATCCCTTCATTTCAGCATATCTCTGTCTGACAGAGCCAACTCCTTCTGACATCAGCTTGCCATTATAAAGTAGTACCTCTCTACTTCTGAAAAATTTTAATATTATTATAAAACTATAATATTAAATAGTAGCAGAGGGAAAGTTGTCTGAAACCTTCCCAGCCATGGCAACACTGAAACTTCACTCTCATTTTGAACTCAACAGCATATTTCATAGAAGCTAAATAGCAAGCATCAATAAGTTTGTAAGGAATGCTTAGAAAAGTGTACAAACCTCATTGGTCTTCTTCAAGATGGATAACACTCAAGCTTGAAGGCTGTAAGATGTCAGGAGTCCTCTCAGTCAGGGCTTGGATACTGAAAAGTCTTGGGTATGCATTTAATTGGATGCACTCTGAGCAGTTCCAACTGCTCAAAACAAAAGGTGTTATCAAGATCGTAAAAGAGCACAGAGCTCAGGACTGTCAGTCTGCAAACAGAAAGCCTGCGGATGTTACATAGTTGATGACCTTTATTAGAAAGCCTATTTAAACTCCAAATTTAAGCAGCCTTTGTGATGATGACAGTCTTTCAGCTCTGTCTCCAAAGGGGAAAGAAGCAGTCATGGAATGGCAGTTTGTGCAGAAAAAAATTAAATTATATTTTTATGGGAAGACCCAATTTCCTTGCTGCAGGATGTGCAAACAATCTAATCATTAATTAGTTAAGGACATTAAGCAGTTTGAAATCTTCACAGCTCCAGGACCATGAGGAAGGAGCTTTATGGAGAGTAAAAGAGAAGTTTTGAAGACAGAGAAATGAGGTGCAAGATTGCTTGTCACGCAAATAAGCAAACAGGACAAATCAGCAATTAAAGACTCAGACTGAAAACCAATTTAAAAGCAGTGTGTGTTCACAGATTAGCCTCATAGACCTGACATAAGTTTATGAAATAAATAGGTAGACCTGATAGAGGAAATTGCTGAAGGAACCCCAGCCTGTGCTAAACTGGAGGAGTCCAGAAATATAGCTCTGGGTCAGAAGCCTGTTAATGCTCATTTTTAGTGATGTGTGAGTTTTTAGGACATAAATTTGAGGTTAGTCATGTTGGTGATTAGGAGTTGTAGTGTGCCATGGTCGAAAATGCACTGCCCCAGGCAGTGCTAAAGGGCTAGGTGTGTGCTAGCTCTATGGAGAGCCCTTAGCACTCATTAAAAAAAAAAAAAAAAAAAAAAAACAACCACTGGAAATAATTTATCTCAGCTTTAGCAAAGCTTTTGACATTGTCTCCCACAATATTTTTTAATTCAAAGTAGGACATTGACATTTGGATGCGTAAAAGGTCTGGTTGGATGGTTGTGCTCAAAACAGAATGATTAATGGGTCATTATCTAGACTGATAACAGCTGAGTACCAGGTAGGTACATCTTGGAACTGTTCAAAGCTTTGTCAGTGACTTGGAGAAGGTAACAGAATGCATACTTGTCAGGCTTGCAGATGAAAATTAATTGGGCAAGACAGTCTATACGTCTGAGGTCAGAGCTGCCATTCCAAGGAATCTAGACAGAAATGGACCAGCATGAAGCTTATGAAATTCTACAACCACATGTATATTCTTGTCCCTGGGAAAAAGAGCTCTGGCAACTGTACAGTTTGGAGAAGCCTGGATAGGGGACAAGCTCTGCAGGGAAGGTGCTGGGGCTCTGGTGCACATGAGCCAACAATACCTGAGCAGCAGGAATATGGCCTGCCCATCAAGGGATGGGATTATCCAGCTGTTATCAATATTCAGGAGACCACATTTAGGCATTGCATCAGGTTTGCTGCCTCCCAGTACAGGAAAGACATAGATAAACTGGTATGAATTCTGCAGGAATGTCCAATCTCCCTAAAGCTGCTCTGCAAGAAGATAGGGGCAGGATGGCTCAGCCTGGAGCAGATGTGGCTCCAGGGGGCCTGCCTGGAGGTGGTCTACAAGACAGAGCCAGGGAGACAAGGGGTGTCATCTGGACCAAGGAAAAGAGGTTCAGACAGGACCTAAGGAAAAGGCTTTTCTCCATGGGACCAGCAAGGGCAGAGGCACAGGCTATTCAGGGAGGCAATGCCAGCTCCACCAGTCCTGGGGATTCCTGGAGAGGTGTCAGCTGCAACTTTTAGAAACTGGGACATCTCACTAGTTTGGAATCGAGATTTACTAAACTGAGAAGTCAAGAGAGGGTGCCTATTCACACAGGAGTAGAAGATAATTTAAAGATATGCTCATAACTTTATCTTGTACACAAGGACACTTTCAGCTATTTCTGCTACTTTTGAAGGTGCAAAAGAATGCACTTTTTAGTTCCACAAAAGAAGATGGAAAACTCAAAAATTGGTATAATGAAGCCTTTCAAACCAAGAAGCACTCCTAGGCCTCAGAGGGAGTAAATAAACAAATATGGCCAAATTACTTCTGAGATTCCATTTCACATAGCTAAACTTTGTGTTAGGTATTTACCCAAAAAGGTTTTGTGATAATGGAAATAGTTTACTCCAGCAATGTAGCTTTTATCTTCCATAACATCAGGAAGAAAAGAAAAAAATAATATTTCGCTGTGACTACAGAAATATGATCACACACATCCATTGATATCTGTGCTTTTCTACACTGAAAATCACAGCTTACAAAAAATAAAATAAAGGGAGAATGAAGAACTCCAGCTGTACGGAAGGGAGCATATAAAGAACTCTGATGACTTAGAGTTATTATAGAAGCAGCAGTGTAAAAAAAAATAGTTACAACATGCATATTTAATTAACGAACTGATATTGTACCTCAACTGTGATAAACTTGATAAGCTATTTATCTTGCTTAGCTATGCACTATCCAGGACTTTTTACATTTGCAGCTTCAGCTGTGGAACCATGCAAACTCAGCTCTTCAACTATGAGATTTCAAACTATTAATACTGAAAAATGCCACACACGTAGTATGTATTTTACATAGTCTTAAACTGCACCTAAATGAAAAGGTTTTCATCATTTATGAAGACTCTGTTATGGTCCAAGTCTCTCTGAAGTCTCAATGTTCCTGAACAAAACCAGTCAAAATGCTTTCCATTCTGAATGACCATAGCACAGATTAGGACTAGGGACATCTATCTTTCAAAGATGTCTGTGAAGCTTTATATTACAATAGAAGGTACTGGTGTTGTTTCCTCATACACTAAAATCACAGTGTCACTGCAATTCCAGTTTCAGGCTCTGTTGTGGATGCCTTGAGCATATATATGCAGATACCATGCACAAGCTTGAGAATAGTCTTTCTGAATTCTCATTTCTACTTCCTCTTTGAACTTAAAATATAAAAATTTTCTTTTCAATATCAGTTTTATGGATTTCTTTTGCAAGTGTTTCTTCAATGTGACTGGAACTTCCAATTATTATATGATTATAATAAGCATATTTTTTTCTAAAAGCATCCTCCCTGAAATCAGATGATCAATCAGTCAGATTGATGTGAGGATGTGAGATCTTCTTTAAAAAGATGAAGAATTAACAAGGGTGAGCTCACAAACTCTTGGCAAGGATTACCTCTAGCATAATTTAGAACCATCTTGGTGCTGATCACACCATCAGCTCCCACAGGAAATATGAGCCCATGCACTTGTGGCAAAAATGATGACATAAAAAGGTACTCAACTCAAAGACCAGTTTTTATTTGCCATACTATACTTAAAATGCCTCACTGGGTCTGGACTCTATGCAGGCTTGGGCTATAAACTGGCAATTGGAAAGGTGAAAGCAGATAAAAGGTCTTGCAGCACGAACATAAAATACTACAGCACAGAATGAAACTTTTATTGAAGCTGTTTACACATATTTCTTCATTGTTCTCTCTCACCATTACCGAAGGGATAGAATAATTATGGGGAAGCTGCTTCTCAGTTTTTTAGTAAGAAATGGATTTTGCATGGGTAGTTTTTAGATTATCATCACTGTATGCAAATGTTGATGGGTTTTGGGATTAGGAGTCCTAGAGTGAAAAAGATAACTTTGAGGCCTTTCTACTATTCCTCAGAGTGCTTTCTGATTGATGAGTAGGACATTGAAAGTTTACTCAGTTGCAGAGATGTGATGGGATACCAGTAGGCAGAAAATGATAGATGGAATAATAGATTTGTTAAGTTCAGTGCTGGCTATGTCTATAAGATAATATATTCTGAACCTCTGGACTTCATAAATAATTTCTTTTCACCATGTTAGCTTCAGCATCTCAGTTACTGGTGCTTAATAAAGAATTTGATGCCCTTGACTAAAACAGAGTTTCTGATACACAACGACTTTTGAACTGGAGAAAAATGGGACTCTCTCCTGTCCCTTGACTTCTTTTTTTTTTTCCTACTTTCCCCTTTGATCCAGTCCATCCAACAGTTAAAAACATTTTTTCCCTGTTTTTGAAGTTGCTTGACTCCAGTTTGTAGACAATGTTTCTATTTTTACCCCCCTAGATAAAAGAACCTTTTCCTGATGAGCAAATGGCTAGAGAGAACAATTTAGCAGAAGTGAACGAGAAGCACTTTCTCAATTATACTGACAGCATAGAAATAACACATTTTGGAGACGTGACAGAATTTTTCTCATCAATGGGGTAATTCCTTGGTGAAACAGCACCTTCTTATGGTATTTATATTTGTTTTCACTTTGGTACTTAACAACTGTAATTAATCAATGGAGACCTATAAGTATCTCACTGACATGTTCTCCATTTATCTCATAAATTCCATAATTTCATTGTAGTTTTTACTTTCCCTTTAAAAACTCTGGGCCTTTACATTTATTACATAAAATCATTTACTAGTAACTTTACATTCTCTCATACTGAATGAAATCACCTTGTACTCCCACTCGATTTTTAGATAATAATTAATATCTTACTCACTCATGTTTCCCTAGGATCCCATTCATGGCTCCTGTTTTTCTTTGTCTATTATTAAGTCTTTCTTCTTTTCAGAGTCACTGATACTGAGACCAAACACCAATTTGTCAGATATAGACTAAGTATCTTATTTCTTGGTACATGCATTTGCTTTAAACTGTAGCAAATTAATTTAATTTCATAGTTCTAGATTGTTGATGAAAATGATGAGTAGACCTGATGCTACATATAATAAATAGAGAAAACATCAAGCTCCATGGCATGAGAAAGCGATATTAGTTTTAGCAATTTATCACCCAGCTCCAGTTAAATTGACTCCTATGTCAATTTAATAACCCAAGTGACTGTGAAAGATGTAAATAAAAACTTAGTGTTATGCAGATATCAGGTACTTAAGGGAAAATGTCTACAAATGATCTCATGTACATAGTTATTTTTTTCAAACAATAAATTACACGAGGCTTGCTTTAGTAATGATAAAAACTCCCTGCTGATTTGTTTTTAATTTGGCACCCACGGCTCACCCAAGTCCTTTGCGTGAATGTTGCTCTTCAATTGGTTCCCAGGCAGCACTCATCAATGTCAATGTTTGTCTCAACTTTGTGTTTCTCATTGCTGAATTCCGTGATGTTTCTTTTGGCCCATTCTTCTCTCCGGATGAAGTTCCTACCACTCAGACTGCCACTCTACAACTGACAGCTGCTCCCCCCAAGCCAGTCTAAATCTGTCAGGCTCCCATTTCTCCTCAGCAGCTGAAACTGTTCAATGGTCTTTTACCTTTTTAGACTTTACAAGGAATACATTGTCATAAAGGCAAGGTTTGGAAGTTATTTCTTATTATCCTATTTACTAGCATTAACTGGAATCCTGAGATAAAACCGTAAGGAAAAACTAGGAGCTCTACGAGGACCACAACAGAGGAGGATAGAGCTTTTGAGTAAAAACACGTGATTAGTATGTAAAGTTTTAGATAACCATGCTTGAATAAAGTTTGATGAGTTATTATCAGAGGATCAAAGTGATTAATATAGCATTGTAAGCATTCTTCTGTGCACAGCTGTGAAGGAACGAACAGGATATATTATGGCAATGCATATGAAAATATGTAACTCGGGAGTCATTAAATTTTTCCAATCAAAACAGGATTGAAATATCTTTGTTTCATACTTTCTTGCTGAAAATTATACTCTCCATTTACTGCTGAAGGTACAAATGAATTTCCTGAGTTCTGCCTTTCTATGTTATTCTTCAGACCTTGCTAACCATCCAAGAGAAAACCATCTCAAAAATATATTGTTTTGAAAATCATTGTTGTTTCTTTTCCTTCAGCTACAGTGACCGTGGTTTATCACACACACACACACACACACACACACACACACACACACACACAAATTCACCACAGCAATGGAATTTCCTTCCTTTATGTGTTTATGAATGTAAAAAAGTCAATGTATGAGAGAAATCCTACTGAACTCCGTGTGAACTAACCTCATCCCATTCTAGCAGCCATCAGCATATCTGCAGGAATAAGCACTGGCACAATCAAGAAAAATATCTTTAGTTCCTTTCCATTTTCAAATTTCCTATCCAGCAAAACATACCAGGATGCCTTGGACATTAAGCACATGTTTCAGTCCCTCCACAGTCATATAAGCATTTAAAATTGTGCTTTCCTGAAGTGCTGCTTAAATCAGACTGACAGCTCTTTGACTTAAGCATATGTTTAACTGCTCTGCAGGACTGGGCTGGGATAGGGTAACTAATGTGGTTAGGACTGGAAATGGGCTGCATATGGAGTGAAGACAATGTGATACCACCACAGAGAGTTTTGGATCTGCCCAGGCTCCACCATGTGCTTCCACTTCTTCACTGCCGTTGCCCTGTTCACCACAGCATCTCGCTAAAGGACTTGCCGTAAAAAGATGTAGGAGGGGCACGGGTTATAATTCCCTTTTGTATTCCTTCAAAATCAGAGTAATGGTGCGCCCAGGTCTCAACTAGTTCCCAAAATCTGGGTCCTGAAAGAAGGACTGCATAGACATGTGTTCTCTGGGGAAGCAGAGAAAACAGTTGCCTCGGTAAAACTGGTCAAAACTTGGCATCTTCATCCCATACAGAGTTCTTCTATTTTAGCTTTTAAATGCAGCTATTTGGTCCAAAAGAGAATTTCTGCAGAAATGCAACTGAGAACATTTATTATAATTTTGAAGAATTAGAACTTCTTTTAATTTTTATAAATCTTAAACTAATTCATTGGCAACCCCATCTTTTGATGGTCTAAGAGTCCTTCAGAGCAAAATAGAGGGACAAAAAGGGCTTTTAGGGCCTTCAAACTCTATCCCTTATGACTTCAAGAACAGCACTTCCTGTGGGTTTTTTAGATGAACAGGGTACCCAGAAGCTCTGGGATTCTAAGCTGTGCAGCAATTTGACAAAAGGACCCTTCTGAAGCAAAGAGCCCACAAGAATGTACAACACATCACTCTGACACTATGTACTTATTATGAGAGGTGTCCAGAGAATACCATCAATACTCCTGTGATCCTGCAGCTTGGCAGAGTCACTTGGTAGGCTTCATTGAACACCTATTCATGCTTTAGAGGAAACTCACAGGTGCAAAAACATTTATCCAGACTATCTTGCTTTCTGACAAACCTACATATTCCAGAGGAAAAGAAATTGTTGTAGAGGCTCCCAGCAAGCTCAGGTCCTCAGGACAAAACTTTTGCTACTCAACGGTGGCAGCTGTCCAAGAGAAGAATAAGATGTGCAAGTTCCCAGTGGCTTGAACTACTGTCACTAAAATATAACAGTAATTCAAGTAATAAAACACTGAAAAAACATAGCTCTGAATTACATCATCTTTAACCTACAACAAAAGTGATTGCAGGAGAGTAAAGGAGAGATTGGTGCCTCTTCTCATTCCTGCAGAAATAGTCACAGTGGCCCTATCTGTCACCCCGAACACTTCAACTCCTTTGGCTTCTCTAGAGGGACTTATGGCTACAGCCCAGCTGCCTGTACCAATGCCATAAATTCTGACAAGGTCATACACATCAGTAAATACTGATCCTCACAGGACAGGTCTGAACTCACTCCAAAACGCACTCTGTACAATAAAGAATTCAAGGTAAAACACTCTCAAGCAATACAATGAAATAGCAGAAACACTGTCTAACAAGGTAATTGTAATGAGTAATTTTTATAGTTTAATAGTTTAATTTTAGCCTCCATCTTTTTGCTAGCTTGCACGGAGTGTACACACACACACACACACACACACACCCTTCTATTAACCATCAATGTTGCTGTTTCTGAATAGGAAACATACTTTGAGTGGTATCATTGTTTTAAATCTAACCTCCTGAAGGGATTAATATGAGAATAGCCAGAAAGATCATCAATAATCTTTGCTCTTATGATGAAAGTAGACACCTATATCAACTGTTGCTAGGTTGCAACATTGCAGGTTCTACATGCTTCCAGGGTTGATAAAAGTTTATAGAACTAGAGGCTGCGGGTGAATGCTGTACTACCAGTAGATGGTAGTAAATCAGATGGAACCATTTGCATTTTGTTAACTCCTGGAGAACCAGCCAAAAGCCTCAAAGCCTTCCATGGAAAGCAAAGCCAACTCCCATTCCAGAGGTACCATTGTCCCTGTCTGTAGTAAATCAGATGGAAACATTTGCATTTTGTTAACTCCTGGAGAACCAGCCAAAAGCCTCAAAGCCTTCCATGGAAAGCAAAGCCAACTCCCATTCCAGAGGTACCATTGTCCCTTTCAGCAATGGAGTTATCTGGGCACCTGCCCACTGATGAAGTAACCCTGCCAAAGGACACAGCCAGAGCTGGAGAGCAAGTCAGGAGAGCAGGGGATGTGCAATAGTCACCACAGAGGTGCACATGTGAGGACAGACACATGGAGATCAGGCAGCTGTGCAGGCAGAACACCACAGCACTGGGCTCAGGGGCATGGTGGGGGAACATCAGCACACTCACTCACATAAAAAGGGTGCAATGAACCCCCTGAGCCCAAGATCTGATTTGAAATCAATCTGATTTCAACAGACAACTTCTGATTTGCTGCCCCTTCCCTCCTTGTGCTGTCCCTGCACATGCCCTGGATGTTACGTGGTGGCAAAACAGCTCCCACCCAGGGATCCTCAGCAGTGCCAACACCAGTCACAGGGAACAGAACCACAAAATGGCTGTACTCTCCAGCAGCTCATGGTTGGATATCACTCAAATTGGAGCACATTTTTCCTCCGCTTACCACTTGTTGCTCAGCACAGAAAAGTCCCCGCCGTTCCCTATTCAGCTCACAAACTGTGCATCACCTTTCAGGACATTTTCTGTTGACTGAGACTGACAGCAGTACGAAGATTAGGCAGCCTTTTAATCTTTTACCAGTCCTGATTACCATCAGTGGAGTAAGAGAGTAATTGCCTGGCAGTGCAAGTCGCAGACCAATAAAATGTTCCCAGAACAGAAAGCAGTCATACACCAAGTTAAGCTTCCAGCCTATTCAATGAGACCTCCCTTTGAAAACTGCATTACTTTGTCATAGTTTCCTGAAAGAATTTTTCATGATCCTTAATGACAAAGGCATATTTCTCATTAATAACATTTCAATTAAAAAAAAAGAAAAAGTTCAGCTGTTTCTTTTTAAATTACAATCCTGAACATAATTCTTAAGCATTTAAACATTTTTTCTTAACTGGAAGACTGTAATTTGTATTTAAACTGATTGTCAGACAATCTGAATGAAGAGCAGCTACTTTCCAGAAAACTGGAACATCTCACTTGTATTAAGCAGCTACCTTAAACACTTCCAGTGTTAGGAACGCTCCCACAGAGACACTTAGACTGCTCTGACAGTATATGACCAGAGATTATTTTGATTTAAGAAGAAAAAGAAGAATTAATTTTCCCATTACATAGGCACGGGGAATACTAATAGTAATGAGATAATAGTAATAGTAATATAGTAATATAGTAATAGTAATTACTAATAGTAATGAGATAGGTAATGTTCAAGTAAGTAAAGTCTAGATTAAGGTTTTAGATACCTCATTGACATGCTCTGCTTCACACACACCCTTGTCAGCCTTATGGCTGATTTTATGTGAGTTAAACTCAAAACATATTTTGAAGCAAAGAGAGCTGATGTGATGTGGCTTTACAGTTTCTTCTTTTATATATTGATTTTGTTTAAGTATTCATTAGAAGCATCTTGCATACTGAGAAGAATGCTTGCCATACTATAAACCTAAACAAACAACAAAACTGTCTTTCAAAAATCTCCTGGATAAAAATCAGAAATTAAGCCAGAAATCTGAAAAATAAACAAGACTGACTGCAGTATCTTCACCCCAGCAGTTAGAAACATGTATAGTAAAGAATAAATATTTTAGCCACAGACTTCATCAGAGGTGAATGAACATCATGACATATGGAAATGTTACAGATCACAGTAGTAGAAAAGTCTTATATTAAATTAGCTTATACATTCTCTCCTCTAAAATCTATATGGTTCTTGTTCACAGAGATTCAAGGGGCAAAATCAAATCATGCCATTAGTGACATTATTTTGGTGGTATTGGAGATCTGAAATGAAAAAGGAAAGGAAGGAAGGAAGGAAGGAAGGAAGGAAGGAAGGAAGGAAGGAAGGAAGGAAGGAAGGAAGGAAGGAAGGAAGGAAGGAAGGAAGGAAGGAAGGAAGGAAGGAAGGAAGGAAGGAAGGAAGGAAGGAAGGAAGGAAGGAAGGAAGGAAGGAAGGAAGGAAGGAAGGAAGGAAGGAAGGAAGGAAGGAAGGAAGGAAGGAAGGAAGGAAGGAAGGAAGGAAGGAAGGAAGGAAGGAAGGAAGGAAGGAAGGAAGGAAGGAAGGAAGGAAGGAAGGAAGGAAGGAAGGAAGGAAGGAAGGAAGGAAGGAAGGAAGGAAGGAAGGAAGGAAGGAAGGAAGGAAGGAAGGAAGGAAGGAAGGAAGGAAGGAAGGAAGGAAGGAAGGAAGGAAGGAAGGAAGGATCTTTTATCTCCTTTAAGAAAACATAAAAATAGCTAAATAATATACAAGAGAATTTATGAGCTTCATGCTGGAATTTATCTGATGACAAATCAAACTATTCTCATCCAATAAAAGCACAATGTGAAGTGCAAGCTGTTTGTTCCTTTTTGAAATCTGCTCTTGAAACTGAATTGTATAACCTCCTGCCTTTCTCAAGTTCTCCAAAGAGGCTAAGAGACATAAATGCATGAGTGAATGAGCAGTGTACTTTTCAGTATACAAACATTACAAACTGAGTTGATACCTCTTCCCATTTCCTGTAAGCAGCTACATAGCTGAACCTCAGTCACAGTGACACTCTTCCCATCTTTCATAACAAAGAAGAAAAAAAATCCATGCTGTTCCTGTGTATGTGAGTACCAGCGTCTTTCTTTTCCAGCTATAAATTACTTTTCAAGAGCACCTCACAGTGTTCCTCAGAGAATAAGATTAGTTTACTTTCTTTACACTGAGCACATCTGGATAAACTCGGTGATTAGTGTATTTGAAAACTATTGCTTCATTTGCATAATGTAAGCTCCCTGCACCATACAAACAGAACTGGCAGTACTTTGTGAATTTTCCAATATTTTGAATGACTGAGCATAGTGACAGCAAACTCTGTAAAAGAACAAGTCTGATTTTCTTCTATTTATACACAGGACCCCATAAGATACACTGGTAAAGTGGCATCAATTGGGAAAAAAAATCTACACTCATGAGGGACATGTACTCAGTCTTATGGCATTGTAAATCAAACCAAATGAATTAGACAACTGAAGACAGACTGCTACATGATATCCCAGGACAATTTTACAGTCTAAGAGGCAAGTTACATCTTTTACAGTTTTCCCACAGAGTGATTTTTCAGTAAATCCTTTTTGCTTCTTATTTTCATCTGCTCAGATCAGCTGCTGCCATGAACACAGGTCCACAGAGGAAGTCTACAGTGCAAATGCCCATATAATTGCCATTTCTGGAAGTTACAAGAAAAGTCTGTCTGTCTGTTTATCTATCTAAAAAAATAATTAATAATAATAATAATAAAAAAAATAAAAAGGAAATTAAAATTATTGAAAAAACACCAAAATCATAGTTTTAATTAATCTATTTTTTTACATCATGGTTGCCATAAAAGTCACTTAGCAGGACTTCAATCTGTCTCTTTTCAGGGTGAATCTATACACCTAGAGATTTCTCGTTTAGACCCACAGCAATAAATCTGAGACAAAACCTTCTTCTTCAGAGTGGTGTGAGAAAGCAGAATGCCAACAATCTGCACTGATGGTTAGTTGACCAACAACTAAACAATACTGCAAGTACTCCTTTTCCCATGTCCAGTTATCAGTATAAAATTTATTGTACCAAAATAATTTCTAGGGAGTTTAACCAGAAGGAAACATTAATACTATAATTCTGAATATTTTTCCTATACCACTAATGTGTTGGTGCAGACATATATTAACATGTGAGACACTGCAAGTGTGAAACAAAATCTGAAAAAAGATACCACTTAACACAGAATTTACAATAGGAGATGAGAAGAAAGTCTGCTAAAACCAGCAACTAGATATTCTGGAGATTTCCCCAAACCACAGATTCAGGTAAAACACTTCTGACCATGCACTCACCAAGCTTTATAGACATGGAGGAGCTGTAGGTCAAACCAGAAAGACATCTAGTTGGGCTCTCTGGACAGCAGTCAAAAAAACCTCTTTGCCCAGGAAGTTTACACATGTCCACCCAGGGGCAGCAATGTGATCCACACCGGAAAAGCTGAATTTAGTAGTGTTTGCTCTAAAGGCAAAAGCCTCTGTTGATTTCCTGAGAAGGGTACTTCAGGAAAAGCTCTATGTTCTGCCCCTGGTGGCAGTGTATGTACATTTAATTCTATTTTTCCATCAATTGCTGGAAGATATAATGGTTCTAGAGTGGCCCTACTCTTCCCAGTTAAGACTACTGTCCTGGGAGGCACTCCAGTGCCTTCTGAAATTACTCAGAAAGTTCCCATTGCAACCCATAGACAATGAACTAGACCCTTGAACTGAAGCTACCTGAAGATTACCATGAGGGAGTTTGCTCTTCACTTTGAAAGAGGATAAAATTTCCAGGCATAATATATCCAGCTAAAGATATATTCTTTGAAGTGACTTTCCTGCTACCTGTCCTACATGTATTTTTGAGAAGAATCCATATTGTGAGGTAATGCCCTTCCCAGAAAGGTCTTATTTCAAAGTCCAAAGAAACTCAGCGTAACACTTAATTAAACAAACAGTTGCTTGCATTCACACTAGTAAATGCAATGAACATAAAATCAAATTTTAAATAATTTTCCTGAAAGGCACTCAACTTACTACATATGAAATGTACTCTAGGAATACTTGAATTCTACTGATCTCCATGTTGCAGTTTTTGTCAGAGACTTCGCATGTTGCAGGCAAGATATATATTCAGCAGTGAGTGTAATTAAGCACAAGTTAAGAGTCCCTTTGAGGGCAGTATCTTCCCTTTCACTGGGAAACCAGAAAATCATAAAAGAACATTTGTAGCATGTAGTAAGCAGTTAAGGGGCTTCGTGCCAGGATCCCCCTGTGAAATCAATTGCCCATGTTACAGAGGGAGTAAAGCTGTCTCCTTCTGGCCTTAAAATGTAAGAACCTCTAGAAAATCTAGAAATTGCCATTTGTGCAGAAAAAAACCCCAAATCTTTATGTTCAAAAGATCTTACTTCGGATAAGACTGATACCTAAATGTTCCCCAGAAGAAAAGAGCAAGGACTTTTATCTTCTGACTGAAGATGTTAGTTGTGAGTCCTGCTTTTTTGGTATGTTTACACTGTAAGGAAAACGTAAGTTCAGAAGCAGCTTTTAGTAGGCAAGATCATGTCCCATACATTTTACATTTCTATTGGGTGCATCTACATTATCAGATTACTTTGACTCAAAAGTATGCTTTCAAAATCACTCTCCCACAGTGTTCAACTGTGACACCCAGTAATCTCCATTTCAGGCTCACATCACAGATGAGTCTTCAAGTGCACTAACTAGGTACCTTTTGGGTGAAACTAAGTTGAAATGTGTGTTTCAGGAGTGCTGCCAGTAACCAGGGACCACACCAGAGTTAATGTAAAACCTGATGAAATACCACGCACAGTGGATGTTGATTGGCCTCCATGGATCCATCCCTAATAAGCTGTACTTTTTAGTGTGTGATCAAGGTAATTCTTGGTGCCATTTCAGTGACAGGTCAGGTGTATATTATCTATCCAAAGCTAGGAAAGCTGGACACAAGATGAATCCCTTTCTCCCTCGAAGCACTCCACAACTGCTGATAAATAGGATCAAATTTCCAGGACCTCTACAACACGCTGCCTGCCTAGACTACACTGATGAGTTCCTGAATGAAATATGGTTTTGCTTATGTCCCTTTACTTCCACAGCTCAGATCATGGACTACTCTGAGTAGTGTTCTCTTAAGCAGAGTGTGCAGATGGTATGAGTAGCTGATTTAGTACATAATGCACAGTGCTGCTTTGACAGCTTCTCCTACAGCCCTCAGAGCATACAGCAAATGGCAGCTTTTTAGTGTTTGAACATTTTTTGATACTCTTTGCCATTTAAAAGAGGAGCAACACAACAAAGTTTAATAACTCCAGTTGTAAATGTAAAAAATATTCATTCCTTGTACATTAAATGAGAGAACAGGCACCAAAACCAAGAAAACATCAACTAAAACAATTTCCTGCTATTAAGATTGTACCTTAAAAGGAATAAGAGTAATGGAGAAGCAGGTGTGTACACTATCAAGACAGTAAATAGCACAGAAGAGGCTGGCTGAAGTAAACTTTTAATTTATTTTTTTTTTTAGTAAGTTATTGTTTTCTGTAATTAAAAAATTGTCATAATTTTACTTATTTATCTGGGTTAGGCTCACATATACTTTGCTATCCCTTAAGTGGGCAGTAGCAGCCAGGCAATATCACTTAAAGCTGAAGTCCTGTAGTAACAGGGCTTTTTGCAAGTTCACCTGTAATTGTAAAGAGATATTTCTAAACCTTAACAATTTTAAGGCTGGCATTGGACGTGAGGGAAGAAAATATTTTTAGGCTTTTTTTTGTTGTTGTTGTTTGCTTCTTTGTTTTTCTTTCTTTCCTAATAGGGCAGAGACAAATGTATGTTTTATAATATATGAAACACAGCTGTAACCCTATTCTATGTGCTCAGTGATCTGAAATAGCTACTAATCTGCTAACTCTAATCACTCCCTCAGAAATTTAACCAAAAACCTGCAGAGCACTCCTGGTGACTCTCTGGAAGATGAAGCTATTCTTTGCTTCACATATGATTGCACCTCCTTTCATACATACAGTTCAGGCATCAGAAAATAACAATTTTCTCCCTCAATGTCTGAAAGTGCATGCAGCTTATCAGATAAATAACTCCTTCCCATGTTTACCATTAACCTCCCAAACTAATATGCTATTACAGAGAGGGCCTTTCAGCATCACAGAACTGTCAATGGTATCTCCAGAGTGTTTAAAGGGCTATGACTCTCCTCTAAAGATGAGAAACTGAGGTAAGTTTCCAAGCTTTTGTACAACTGCCTCAACTTTATTGCAAACAATTTCACCTCTGAGGTTATCATTACTAATTTATCCTCCTGGCTTGGCTAGGAAATAGTAAAAGTGAACCTAACAACATCTTTCTCTGCCTCCTTAGCAGGGGAAGGTAAGAGAGAACAAAACTAACAATAAATAGTATGGTCTGACAGAAGTCTGATTTCTTCCAATGCTCAGCACAGAAACTCCAGTCCTAAGGGCCCAAAGTTAATGCATCTCTGGTACCTTTAGCTGGCTGTTATTTTACATATAGCCTGCTGAACTCCTTGGTCCCTGGTGACACCGGACAGACATTTTAATGTCCTACTCTGTGATCAGTTTGCCAGTAGTAAGTTGACCCCCTGACTCTGACCTCCGCCTCTCCCTTCCCCAGAGAAACTTTTTTAAGCATCTTCTCTACTCCAGAGATATTTTTTTTAAAGTTTTTTTACATTTTTTGTTTGTTTGTTCTATATCAAGACCTTTTCATGGAAGGTTATTCCTTCCCTCACATGCAAGCAGCATCTTAAAGGTGGTTTTATACCCTTCAAACAGACACACAGTTTTTTAATTGTCACATTTTTCAATTGTCTGTTGAGAATTCTCTGCACACTTCCTCCTTTGTTAATAAACTAGATGAAAAATGTCCCTACGTCTCTTTAGGTGAGGTAAAAAAGAATTAATTCCTACCCACTTTGATTAACTTGTTTTGCAAAGCAGTTTTAGCAGAAATCCCCTCTGGAAAATTTTTTTAATTGCTTCCTGAAGGCGGAATGCCCATGACTATTTCTTGACATTATTAGGGAAATATTTTACTGTGATTCTCAGTGTTGTGCACACAGCGTATTACATAGAGGGAAACAAACCTCAATGCTCTTATTCACAATTTCCTGAGGTTTAATAATTAAAATGGAAAGAAGTAGTCAACTGTCAATTAGCTTCATTTTCATGAGGTTCTTAAGTAATAAAAAAGTTCATTCTGGCACATGTGTCAAAAAATACCTCAACTATGCAGGCTTTCTATCCCCAAAAGATGAGAGATGTTATACTTCAGCAAATTCAAAGTTTTCATTCAAGCATGAGGAGACAGGAGATATACATGCATATATAAATATAAATACATGTTTGCATTTATGCCTGTGAGTATATATATATATATATATAAATATATATATAAAGGTAGTGATTTAAAGACAATTTTACACTCTAGATGTAAGATATAGAAACAGTACCCACAGTGTCAAATACTGTGTAAAGAATACTTATGAAAAAAGGCTCCAATAATAGTAACTCTACAATTCCAAGAGACTTTTAACTATGGAGACCAAAGAGGGAAGACTCAATAAAATGATTTGTCTTCCAGAAGTCTCTGCCACCTGGTCCACTTACTGTTCCTAACAAATGACAAAGTCAACTCAAGGAAACAGACATCATCATGTTACTGTGACCTAATAAGCCTATTACTTCTGCAGGCAGGAACTAAATGGCAAAACTCTACACTTCACTGATCAGCTTCACAAGTAAGAATGAACTGCAGCGGACTTTGCAGTAATTTTTTTTTTTCTCTTTCTGCTTTAGAGACAATCTATATATTTTTTTCCATACATAGGGGAAAAAAAGGGGGAGAATAAAAGAAAAAAAGAAATCCTATAAAAGAAGGTAAAATCAACTGCAACACACACAAATGTTTATTATTATTATTAAAATATTATTATAAAATACTATTATAAGAATATTATAAAAATACTATTTTGAGACATTTAATGTCAAAGGCAACTCCAGTTATGAAACATGAGAGGGTTTTTTAGGCCATGCCTAAATAGAAGGATATGTTATGGCCTGGTGATTTGTTGAACTGTGATGAACTAAAACTGACTGGTTATAACCACTGTGATGTAATCTACTCTGCATATATGTATCTTGTGCAGTAAACAACTGCACTGATGATGTATTATTACCTTATATTTCACCTATATGTCTTAAAACAAGCATTTAAGGCAATAAGGTAAGCATTCTGGCCTCCGTCACACTCACAATACCAGACTACCTATGCAGATTACAAGATGCTGTCACACACAAGGAAAAAACTCAAACTTCTGGCAGTGAGGATATGTCATTAAATCTGGTTTAAAGAAGTAACTGGAATATCATGGGAACACAGCTCATCATTTATGATTTATCAAAATACAGAGTGTACATGAGTCATTATGCCTCTTCTGCTCTAGTTCTTTCCACTTTGCCTACTTTCATGTTCCACCTTCTGCCACCAGATGAAAACCACAGCAGACAAGAAGAGGATAGGTAGACTGTGGTAGACACAAAGCAGAAGAGTCACCACACAAGAGGGAAAATCATATGTCTTCATGAAAAATGGCAATACTGACAAAAATAGATTGGACAGAAAGCTGATTCAGTTGGTCTCAAGTGTCTTGTTCACTGAGAGAAGATGCTTTCAAGTCCCAGGATTTAGTTCTTTCTGCAGAACTTTTTTTTAGAAAAACTTTATAGAAAGATTTTATTTCTGGTTGACCAACACTGTGCCCAGCAGCTTCACAGTTGCAAGTGAGGATGGGGTAAACATCCTATATTTCCTCTGTTTAAGCCTGTTAGGGATTGGAAGGTAACACCCTGTTATAACAGGTAACCCTGTTATAAAGTCATAGAATGTTGCTTTATATGCCAAAGTGGTCATCCTTAGAAAAAAACATCCAAGTTAGATAATCCATGTTGCAGAAAGATATTTATCATTTCACATTGGGTATATGTATCAAGGTGTTGGCAATAAAGGACATGCTGCAGGGGTGGCTTTGGTCAGCACCAAAATGGACCCACTGTTGGCAAAGGTGAGCCCATCAAGAAATTTGGTGGCACTTCTTTGATAACGCATTTAAGGGTAAAAACCATTGGGCAGCAGCTGTGAGAGAGGATTGACAACATTTGAAGAAACTGCTCTGCAGACCCCAAGGCCAGTAAAAAAGGAGGGGGAAGAGATGCTCCAGGTGCCAGAGCAGAGATTCCCCTGTAGCCTCTGGAGAAGACCAAGATGACACAGCTTGTCCCCCTGCAGCCTGTGGAGAACCATGCTGGAGCATATATATACACTGTACAGCCTGTGATGAACTCCACACCACAACCAGTGGATGTGCTCTGAAAGAAGGTGCAGCCTGTGGAGCCCATGCTGGAGCAGGCTCCTGGCAGGAGCTGTGCCCCAGTGGAGAAGAGCCCATGCAGGAGCGTGTTTTCTGGCAGACCTGTGATCCGCAGGGCACCCATACTGAATCAGTTCAGTCCTGTAGGACTGTACTCTGTGAGAAGAACCCATGCTGGAGCAGTGAAGGAGTGTAACCCATGGGACAGACTCCACACTACAGTAGGAAGAGTGTGATGAGGAGGGAATGGCACAGAAGACCCATTACTGCCTGATCATAACCCATGTTCCCTATTCCCTTGTGCTGCTCAAGGAGGAGGATTAAGAGTCAAGAGTGAAATTTAAACTGGGAAGTATGGGAAAAATCAAGGGAAGATGGTTTCAGTTTTGATTTTCTCACTAGCCTACTCTATTTTTAACTGGCAACAAGTTAAACTAAACCTCCCCAAGTCTCTTTTGCCCATGATGGTACTTGCCACCCAACCTCCCTGTCTTTGTCTTGACTCAAGAGCTTTTAATTTCATTTGCTATCCCTGTTCTGCAGAGAAGGGTGGGTGAGAGAGTGGCCGGGAGGGCAGCACCAGGCAACCAGCCAAGGGGAAGCCACCACACATTTTTATGTCTCTTCTGAGGGATCACAGTAGCAGCTTCCACACCGAGAGTGACTACACTCTGTTACCAAGATGGGGCTTGGTACAATAACCCTTCTTGCATTAGCCAAGCTAATAAGAGTAATGGACCATAACTGCAAAGCAGCAATTGTATACATATTTTTTTTTCTGAGAGGGCAAATTAAGCCATATCCCCGTTCAACCGTTTTGCTAATAAATAAAACACGGAGGTGGTACCAATTGCCACAGATCAAGTATACTTAATAATCTTACTTCTCTAAATTAACACTCAACAATGTTCCCTCCCCTTGCTTTGCACTTTATTCCAGAGGGGTTTCCATAGCAACTCGGTCACGTGCGCAGTTTAATCTTCAAAGCTGTAACATTACAGTGGATTCTTGATGGAAGTGAAACAAACAAAAAGGGCACTATTTATTTGTAGCCTCTTTAGATACTATGATAGGGGCAGTGAGGCATGTGAAAGGCCACCATTTTTTCCAGGTGATGAACAACTGGTTATGGACTCTGACATGAAGGCCTAGAAGCAAATCTCTTCTAGAATTTGTCTGGGATAAAAACCAGGACCATCCCAGAAGACAGCAACATTCTTGGAGGTGAGCAAGTTACCTGTCACTAGTCCTCCAAAATCCCTTTCAGCTGGGAAGTGCTCCCTTGTCATTGCTTCTCAATTTTTGAGAATTTGGATACCTCAACAGCTTGGGCAAAACTACTATTATCTATATTTCAGCAGTGTGTTCCCATTCAAAACATTTACAGATGTAGAAGATAAACAAGGTGAAAACAACCAAGAACTTTTCACTTTTAAATGCAAGAGTAGACTAAAAGAGACAGATGGTTTTATGGGATTTCTGGTCATAAAAGTTAACATCTGAATACAAAACAGTTTCTGACACGAG